>NW_022310028.1:0-3143 GCF_002776525.5 Piliocolobus tephrosceles
TTTTTTTTTTTTTTTTTTTTTTGTATTTTTTTTTTTAGTAGAGACGGGGTTTCACCTTGTTAGCCAGGATGGTCTCGATCTCCTGACCTCGTGATCCGCCCGTCTCGGCCTCCCAAAGTGCTGGGATTACAGCCGTGAACCACTGTGCCCAGCCTATCATAAATAATTTTTAAAAACTATTGGACAATTATCTAAACAATTCCATAATTATTCTGAATAAATGATAAGCTGTGATCATCCTAATTGGCTTGGGAAAGGTTTTATATTACAATAACATTCAAAAACTGAAAAAATATGAAAAATTAATTTAATAATAAAGTAACATAAAATAAATTAAAAGTTGCAATTACATTAAAAATCACTGTGGCCATAATTATGACCTGTAGACACATCTGGAATACAAGAACACAGGCACAGAAGTCACTTAACAAATTTTTCTTTTTATGAGTGATCAGCAATGAGTATTTTAACAGGTTTTAACACTACATTCAAACATCATCACACTTTAAAAAATGGCTTATTACTGAATCAAAATATCTTTTTGGCAAAAAGTTAAAGCATAAGTTGAAATGTGATGGGTACAAAATGATTAGGGGGTATAATAAAATCATTATTCATCTTAATGCTTCATTCCAGCTAGCACTCCAAAGTTAGCAAAAGTCAAACAGGAAAAACAAGGATTTTAAAAGTTGATTATAAGATGAAAAATACTAACAACTATTTTTGGCACCTGTTTAATGCTTTGTGGCTCTATACATTTCTTAACTTGTCCTGCTTAGACTCTTTCAGTGCTTCTTTATTCTAGTATTCATCCTTTCCCAATCCAGTCTATGTGCTCTGAAGGAAAATTACCTCTTCCCTAGTTATAGGGATGGACTCTGGATCAAACCACATCTGAAGCTTCCTTATCACTGGATCTTTCAATTATGAAAGCTAATACCCTTCTTTTATTGGTCAAGTCATTTGGGATTAAATTAAATTAAATTTTATTTCATTAGAAAATTAAATTCTATCACATATAATGTATATGAAATATGTATACACAATTAAAATAATAATAATAAAATGAACACTCATGTACCAGACCAGCTTAAGAAATAAAACAGTGTTCAGAGCTCCCCTAAGTGCCCTGCCTTATTATAACTGGCTTCCCATTGCACTATCATGCGATGTATAGTGTATAGAGGTACACACTATCATGAACTTTTGGTTTATGATATATAACAAATACCTTTTCACAACGTGACTAACCTTTTTTAGTTCCTCTATGGTTTCCATTCATTATAGAGGGTTTTTAATTTTAATGTCAAATGGATACATTTTTTCCTTTGCTAGTTCATATTATTATATGTGTCTTATTTAATAGACCTATCCTGGCTAGGTACAGTGGCTCATGCCTGTAATCCCAGCACTGTGAGAGGCCCAAGTGAGAGGATCACTTGAGCCCAGGAGTTCCAGGCTGCAGGAAGCCATGATTGTGACACTTGAAAGATATATTTCTATGTTTTCAAGTTTTCCTTTTCATAATAAGTATTTTATTTTCTTAGAATTGATTTTTGTGGGGTAAAGTACAATTTCACATTTTTCATAAAATTATTTTTCACAAAGTAACATAATGTAACCAAACTCAGGTTTGGCTGGTAGCTGCCTGAAAAGCCGAGTACACAAGAGGCAAGGTGTGGTGGAAGGAAAGCATTATTCAAATGCCAGCAGTTGAGGAGATGGCTGGGTTCAAGCTGCAAAGAAACCATCTCAAATTTTTAAGCTAAGTGAAGGAGTTTATGAGAGAAAACACATGCAAGTAGTGCAGGGTGCAGGTCTGCATGTGTTGTTCCATGGCTATCTTGAGCTATTGCCCATCTGGGTGTGGCTGGCCCCATCTAGGTTACCAGATGAGTTGTAAATTAACCACCTAAAGAGGGAGAAGTCTGCAGCTAGGTCTCCCTACCTGGTTTGTTTTGAGATTAGCTGGTGGAATTTCTAAGCAAGCATATAGTCAGATAAGCATGCATGGTGCAAGGAAGTTTCTACTGGGAAAGAGGGAGAAACAAAGAGCTTCACAGTACATTTTAAAGCTATATTCTGAGATTAGAGAAATAAAGTCTAAAATGCATTTTAAAGCTAAGATACTCAGTTACAAAAACAATAGTTCTTCCTTCTCACTGACATACAAGGCCTGCTCTGTCATAAATCAAGTTTTTTTTTCCTCTATGCCTGCACCAGTCTTTTCTAATTGAGGAAATATATACATATATAATTCACCATATTTACCATTTTTAAGCTTGCAATTCAGTGGTAATAAATACATTCGTATTCTTTATTTTCCCTCTTCATCCCCCACATCCTCTTCTTAACCTCTGGTAACCCACAGTCTACTTTCTACTTCATGAAATTCACATTTTTAGTGCCCACATATGAGTGAGAATGTGAGATATTTGTATTTTACTTAACATAATGGCCTCCAGTTCTATCCATGTTGATGCAAATAACAGGAGTGTGAATAATAATCCATAGTGTATACATAACACATTTCTTTATCCATTTATACATTAGTGGACATTTAGGCTGATTCCATATTGTGTCTATTGTAAATGGTGCAGCAAAAAACAGTGAAGTGTACCTATCTCTTTTATATATTGATTTCCTTTCTTTTGGATATATACCCAGTAGTGGAACTGCTGGATCATATGGTAAATCCATTTTTAGTTTTCTGAGGAACCCCCATGCTGTTCTCCATAGTGGCTATACTAATTTGCATCCCCACCAACAGTTTATGAGCGTTCCCCTTTCCGCACATTCTTGCCAGCATGTTATTGTGCCTGGATCAATTTTAATGCAACCTATTCTGTTCCTTTAGTCTGTCTAACTCTATAATATAGAATTTTGTAGCTACATAATTATACTCGTTATCTAGGAGGGCCAATCATATTATATTGCTCTTTTTCTCTGGGAATTTTGTGACTATTCTTACCTCTTGCTCATCCATATTGATTTTTTTTTCTATATATAGTATCACCTTTATTTTTTTTATTTGTATTATACTTTAAGTTCTAGGGTACATGTGCATAACGTGCAGGTTTGTTACATATGTATACATGTGCCATGTTGGTGTGCTGCACCCATCAACTCGTCAGCACCCATCA
>NW_022310029.1:0-3525 GCF_002776525.5 Piliocolobus tephrosceles
TATCAGCGCAAGTCTCAATGCGAATCAAACTAGCCCTGCTCAGTTTCCTCAAAGACAGTGGTAACCGACTGCTGCTTGAAATGTAACTCTAACTCTCTGAGATGAATTCACACAACATGGAGAAGTTTCTAAGAAAGCTTCTTTCTTGTTTTCATAAGAGGATATTTCCTTTGTCATCATTAGCTTCACTGCGCTAAGAAATATCCCACTGCAGATTTCCAGAGAACTGTGTTGGCAAACTGTTGGCTGAAGAAAAACGTGTAACTCTGTGAGTTGCATTCACACATCGCAATGCAGTTTCTCAGAAGGCTTCTTTCCAGTGTCTTTCTGAGGATATATCCTTTTTCACCAAAGGCTTCAATGAGCTACCAAATATCACATTGCAGAATCCACGACAAGACTCTTAGCAAACTGTTCCAAGAAGGGAAGGGTGGAACACTGTGTGATGAAGGCACACATCAGAAAGCAATCTCTCAGACAGCTCTCTCTAGTTGTTCTCTGAGGATACTTGCTTTTTCACAATGGGCCCGAAGTGGCTACAAAATATCACTGTGCAGGTTCCACGAAAAGAGGGTTAGCAAACTGCTGCCTGAGGAATAAGTTGTAACTCTGTGAGATGAATTCACAGATCACAAAGTAATTTCTCAGAAAGCTTCTCTCTCGTATTGAACTGATGATATTTCCTTTATCAGCGTAGGCCTCAAAGCCATCTTCATTAACCCTTCCTAGGTACTTCAAAGACAGTGTTAATGGTCTGCTCCATGAAACATAAGTGTAACTCTGTTAGATGAACTCTCACATCAACAAGAAGTTTCTAAGGAAGCTTCCTTCTAGGTTTCATAGGAGAATATTTCCTTTGTCACCATTAGCTTCACTGCGCTAAGAAATATCCCATTGCAGATTTCCAGAAAACTGTGCTGGGAAACTGTTGGCTGAAGAGAAACGTGTAACTCTGTGAGTTTCATTCACACATCGCAATGCAGTTTCTCAGAAGGCTTCTTTCCAGTGTCTGCCTGAGGATATATCCTTTTTCACCATAGGCCTCAATGAGCTCCCAAATATCACATTGCAGAATCCACGACAAGACTCTTAGCAACCTGTTCCACGAAGGGAACGGTGGAACTCTGTGTGATGAAGCCACACATCAGAAAGCAATGTCTCAGAAAGCTATTCTCTAGTTGTTCTCTGAGGATACTTGCTTTTTCACAATGGGCCCGAATTGGCTCCTAAATATCACTGTGCACGTTCCATGAAAAGAAGGTTAGCAAACTGCTTCCTGAGGAAAAAGTTGTAACTCTGTGAGATGAATTCACAGATCACAAAGATATTTCTCAGCAAGCTTCTCTCTCTTTTTGAACTGATGATATTTCCTTTATCAGCTTAGGCCTCAAAGCGTTCCAAAATAACCTTTCTTAGGTTCTTCCAATAGAGTGTTAATGGCCTGCTCCAGGAAACATAAGTGTAACTCTGTGAGATGAATTCACACATCAACAAGAAGTTTCAAGGGAAGCTACCTTCTACTTTTCATAGGAGGATATTTACTTTGTCACCATTAGCTTCACTGCGCTAAGAAATATCCCATTGCAGATTTCCAGAAAACTGTTTTGGCAAACTGTTTGCTGAAGAGAAACGTGTAACTCTGAGAGTGTCATTCACACATCGCTATGCAGTTTCTCAGAAGGCTTCTTTCCAGTGTCTGTCTGAGGATATATCCTTTTTCACCGTAGGCCTCAATGAGCTCTCAAATATCACATTGCAGAATCCAGGATAAGACAATTAGCAAACTGTTCCAAGAAGGGAAGGATGGAACTCTGTGTGAGGAAGCCACACATCAGAAAGCAATCTCTCAGAAAGCTATTCTCTAGTTGTTCTGTGAGGATACTTGGTTTTTCAGATTTGGCCCGAACTGGCTCCCAAATATCACTGCACAGGTTCCACGAAAGAGGGTTTAGCCAACTGCTTCCTGAGGAATAACCTGTAACTCTGTGAGATGAATTCACAGATCACAAAGAAATTTCTCAGAAAGCTTCTCTCTCGTTTTGAACTGATGATATTTCCTTTATCAGCGTAGGCCTCGAAGCCATCCAAACTAACCTTTCTTAGGTTGTTCAAAGACAGTGTTAATCGCCTGCTCCATGAAACATAAGTGTAACACTGTCAGATGAATTCACACATCAATAAGAAGTTTCTAAGGAAGTTTCCTTCTAGTTTTCATAGGAGGATATTTCCTTTGTCACCATTAGCTTCACTGCCCTAAGAAATATCCCATTGCAGATTTCCAGAAAACTATGCTGGCAAACTGTTTGCTGAAGAGAACCTTGTACTCTGTGAGTTGCATTCACACATCGCAATGCAGTTTCTCACAAGGCTTCTTTCCAGTGTCTGTGTGAGGATATATCCTTTTTCACCATAGGCCTCAATGAGCTTCCAAATATCACATTGCAGAATCCACGACAAGACTCTTAGCAAACTGTTCCAAGAAGGGAAGGGTGGAACACTGTGTGACGAAGGCACACATCAGAAAGCAATCTCTCAGACAGCTCTCTCTAGTTGTTCTCTGAGGATACTTGCTTTTTCACAATGGGCCCGAAGTGGCTACAAAATATCACTGTGCAGGTTCCACGAAAAGAGGGTTAGCAAACTGCTGCCTGAGGAATAAGTTGTAACTCTGTGAGATGAATTCACAGATCACAAAGAAATTTCTCAGAAAGCTTCTCTCTCGTTTTGAAATGATGATATTTCCTTTATCAGCGTAGGCCTCAAAGCCATCCAAAGTAACCTTTCTTAGGTTCTTCCAATAGAGTTCACACGTCAACAAGAAGTTTCTAAGGAAGCTTCCTTCTAGTTTTCATAGGAGGATTTTCCTTTGTCACCATTAGCCTCACTGCGCTAAGAAATATCCCATTGAAGATTTCCAGAAAACTGTGTTGGCAAACTGTTTGCTGAAGAGAAACTTGTAACTCTGCGAGGAGCATTCACACATAGCAATGCAGTTTCTCAGAAGGCTTCTTTCCACTGTATGCCTGAGGATATATCGTTTTACACCGTAGCCCTCAATGAGCTCCCAAATATCACATTGCAGAATCCACGACAAGAATCTTAGCAAACTGTTCCAAGAAGGGAAGGGTGGAAAACTTACTCAGTTTGCTAACCCTCCTTTCGTGGAACCTGCACAGTGATATTTGGGAGGCAATTCGGGTCATTGTGAAAAAGCAGGTATCCTCATAGAACAACTAGTGGGAGCTGTCTGAGAGATTGCTTTCTGATGTGTGGCTTCACCACACAGAGTTCCACCGTTCACTTCTTGGAACAGTTTGCTAAGAGTCTTGTCGTGGATTCTGCAATGTGATATTTGGGAGCTCATTGAGGACTATGGTGAAAAAGGATATATCCTCAGAGAGACTGGAAAGAAGCGTTCTGAGAAACTGCATTTCGATGCGTGAATGCAACTCTCAGAGTTACACGTTTCTCTTCAGCCATCAGTTTGCTAACACAGTTTTCTGGAAATCTGCAATGGGATATTTC
>NW_022310029.1:3535-5295 GCF_002776525.5 Piliocolobus tephrosceles
AGCGCAGTGAAGCTAATGGTGACAAAGGAAATATCCTCCTATGAAAACTAGAAGGAAGCTTCCTTAGAAACTTCTTGTTGATGTGTGAATTCATCTCACAGAGTTACACATATGTTTCATGGAGAAGGCCATTAACACTGTTTTGAATAACCTAAGAAAGGTTACTGTGGATGGCTTTGAGGCCTACGCTGATAAGGGGAATATCATCCGTTAAAACCGAGAGAGAAGCTTTCTGAATAATTTCTTTGTGATCTGTGAAATCATCTCACAGAGTTACAACTTATTCATCCGGAAGCAGTTTGCTAACCCTCCTTTCGGGGAACTTGCCCAGTGATATTTGGGAGGCAATTCGGGCCCGTTGTGAAAAAGCATGTATCCTCAGAGAACAACTAGAGAATAGCTTTCTGAGAGATTGCTTTCTGATGTGTGGCTTCATCACACAGAGTTCCACCGTGCCCTTCTTGGAACAGTTTGCTAAGAGTCTTGTCTTGGATTCTGCAATGTGATATTTGGGAGCTCACTGAGGCCTATGGTGAAAAAGGATATATCCTCAGACAGACACTGGAAAGAAGCCTTCTGAGAAACTGCATTGCGACGTGTGAATGCAACTCACAGAGTTACACGTTTCTCTTCACCCAACAGTTTGCCAGCACAGTTTTCTGGAAATCTGCAATGGGATATTTCTTAGTGCAGTGAAGCTAATGGTGACAAAGGAAATATCCTCCTATGAAAACTAGAAGGAAGCTTCATTAGAAACTTCTTGTTGACGTGCGAATTCATCTCCCAGAGTTACACTTATGTTTCATGGAGCAGGCCATTAACACTCTATTGGAAGAACCTAAGAAAGGTTACATTGGAAGGTTTTGAGGCCTACGCTGATAAAGGAAATATCTATCATCAGTTAAAATCGAGAGAGAAGATTTCTGAGAAATTTCTTTGTTATCTGTGAATTCATCCCACAGTGTTACAACTTATTCCTCAGGAAGCAGTTTGCTAACCCTCTTTTCGTGGAACCTGCACAGTGATATTTGGGAGCCAATTCGGGCCCATTGTGAAAAAGCAAGTATCCTCAGAGAAAAACTAGAGAGAGCTGTCTGAGAGATTGCTTTCTGATGTGTGGATTCATCACACAGAGTTCCACCGTTCCCTTCTTGGAACAGCTTGCTAAGAGTCTTGTCGTGGATTCTGCAATGTGATATTTGGGAGCTCATTGAGGCCTATGGTGCAAAAGGATATATCCTCAGACAGACACTGGAAAGAAGCCTTCTGAGAAACTGCATTTTGATGCGTGACTGCAACTCACAGAGTTACACGTTTCTCTTCAGCCAACCGTTTGCCAACACAGTTTTCTGGAAATCTGCAATGGGATATTTCTTAGCGTAGTGAAGCCAATGGTGACAAAGGAAATATCCTCCTATGAAAACTAGAAGGAAGCTTCCTTAGAAACTTCTTGTTGATGTGTGCATTCATCTCACAGAGTTACACTTATGTTTCATGGAGCAGGCCATTAACACTCTATTGGAAGAACCTAAGAAAGGTTACTTTGGAAGGCTTTGAGGCCTACGCTGATAAAGGAAATATTATCAGTTACAATCGATAGAGAAGCTTTCTGAGAAATGTCTTTGTGATCTGTGAATTCATCCCACAGAGCTACAACTTATTCCTCAGGAAGCAGTTTGCTAACCCTCTTTTCGTGGAACTTGCACAGTGATATTTGGGAGCCAATTCGGTCCCATTGTGAAAAAGCAAGTATCCTCAGA
>NW_022310031.1:0-1722 GCF_002776525.5 Piliocolobus tephrosceles
ACACTGAAAACTTAGGCCCTGAGTCCAACACGGGACTGGGCACAGGGCAGGCCCACAACAGTGGTGCATGGCCCAGATGAAATGAAATAGCCTTCCCCCAGTCTTGGCCCCAGGAAGCATCTCTGAAGTGTGGTGAGGATTTGGGGGTCACAGTGGGTACCCCTCAAAGGCCAGTCTTGGGAATACTGGCTTCCACTTGAATAAGGTCCCCCTTTCCCTCCCAGAACACCCTGGCCAGGGGTGAGGCTCATTGATCCCTGACCCTCCTGCTGACCACACAGCCCCATCCTGGCCTCTGGCAGACCATGAGCACTGGCTTTTCAACAGAACTTGACTTGACCCCAGCGTGGCGGACGTCGTGACGTTAGCACACGTAGAGAGAGCCATCTCAGACCTCTGACCTCCACAACCAGCAGATAATCAGCGTCTGTTGTTTAAGACTAAGTTTGTGTGACTGGGCATAGTGTCTCATGCCTGTAATACTAGCACTTTGGGAGGCCAAGGCGGGTGGATCACATGAGGTCAGGAGTTCAAGACCAGCCTGGCCAACATGGTGAAACCCCGTCTCTACTAAAAATACAAAAATTAGCCGGGCATAGTGGCTGACGCCTGTAATCCCAGCTACTCAGGAGGCTGAGGCAGGACAATCCCTTGAACCAGGGAGGCAGAGGTTGCAGTGAGCTGAGATTGCCTCACTGCACTACAGCCTTGGTAAAACAGTGAGACTGTCAAAAAAAAAAAGACTGCGTTTGTGGGATTTTATGACATCAACCACAGGAGATGATTGTACCCCATTTTAAAGAGAAGACTGAGGCCCAGAAAGGAAAACAGATATGCCCAAGCTCCCCACCAGGCCTCCTGACTCATTGCCTAGTGCTCCCTGCCTGTATTCCTCACATGACAGGGCCAGAATCCCAAGTTCACGCGTCCACTGCTAATCCGCAGAGGCAAACGTTAGGAAAAAGCAAGCCGAGTCCATTTCTCTGGGTGTGCAAGTGAGTGAACTCTGGACAGAAAAGCCTGTGTGCCCTGAATCATGCAAAGCAACCAATTAACCAATTTTAGCAGAAGTCAGAACTTGGTGGAACTGAACGCTGTGCCAATAGCTCCTCCTTGTGCCCTGCATCCCCCTGAAGCAGATGGTGGTGTGCCACAATGTCAACCTGGATTTGGAGTTTCTTAGGTTCGTGAGAACCCGGAACACGTACCACCTGCATCCCTGAGGCCAGCTGGGTGACTCCGGCCTATTTCTCATCTGTCTTCTTTTCTTTTGATCAGGGCAGGACTTGATCTCAGAGGAGGAGCTGCAAATCTTGGCAGGCTCAGTAAATTCCAGCAGGGCATGTATCATGTTCTCCTGCCTCCTGAGGGCCCTCCTCTGCCAGAGGGGGTGGTGGAGCCTGGGGCTGGCCTGCTGGCCAGCTTGGAGCCAGAGCTGGGCCTGATGGAGTCCTCCCTGCTCATTCCAGATGAGCGGAAGCCATCTTTCCCGCGGGGATCTGAACTCAACACTGCAAGGCAGAGCACCCCATGAAGAGAGGATTTCCTTCACTTGCCTTTTTGCCCTGGCAAGATTGGCAACCAGCTGTCTGTGAGCACTGGTGGCTTCTCAGGCCTGGCACCTCTTTTTGGGAAGCCTCATGGGTCTCAGACAGCTGTGCCCTTCCCTCTCCCCTCCAGCTGCCAGATGGCCAGAGTTCCCCCGTGCCCTGGAATGTGGTA
>NW_022310032.1:0-1178 GCF_002776525.5 Piliocolobus tephrosceles
TCAAATAATTTTGTTACTAGTTTAAGCATTTCATACTCGATCATTATACTGTCAAATATGTATCTTTTTTCTATTATTATTTTTTTTTGTATATCTTCTTCAGAATTGGTTTTTCTAAACGTGGCATTAGTACTATACTCATTTTCTGTATTCCCTATTGTATGCTCAAAATTTGATATATAATTCGAAGGTGATACATTTTGTTGTTCACGTATATATGATAAAATATTTTTACTAAAATTTTGTTTTTGTGTCACACCACTAAGATGTTCATCTTTATTTTCGAACTTACTACGTTGTTGATTTTCGTACTCACTAATACCCTCCAAACTTTTTTTTATAATGTCATGGTTGTTATATGATAATATATTCTGATTATAACTACGTTCTTCAGCATTTTTATTTTCTGCTTTTGCTTGTGTAACCACGTCATTTATTCTTATGTTTCCGTTTTTATTGCGTTCTTCTTTTGTTGCTATACCTCCTGCAACATTTGTTATCATTTCTTCTTTATCTTTTGCAATATACTTATGAATATAATTACTTGAGCTGCTACTACTACGCTTATTATTAATCATATTATCATTAATAACATTGTTAGGTATATTATCCATTATGTAGTTGTTTAAAAAACGGTTCACGTTTGGATCGATATTATAATAATTACTTATTCCACTAGTCTTAGGCTCATTGTGTAGCTTCTTTGTATCACTTTCCTGTACACTTTCCTGTACACTTTCGTTTTCCCTTTTTGTTGTTGTTGTTGTTGTTAATGGTGGTGGTGTTGTTGTTGTTGTTGTTAATGGTGGTGGTGTTGTTGTTGTTAATGGTGGTTGTGTTGTTGTTAATGGTAGTGGTGTTGTTGTTAATGGTAGTGGTGTTGTTGTTAATGGTAGTGGTGTTATTGTTGCTGTTTCTGGTTTTTTTTCTGGTTTTTTTTCTGTTTCTGTTGCTGTATCTGTTTTTGCTACTGTTGCTATCGCTGCTCCTGTTACTGTTGTCATTACCACTTCCGTTGCCACTACCGCTTCTGCTGTCACTACCGCTTCCGTTGCCACTGCCGCTTCTTTCACTTTCTCGGTTAAACAAACATTTTGATTGCTTGTAACCTCCTGATCTAACTTCAAACGATCAACGCCTTTTTCTGCACCTATTTTACTAGATCCCCCCTTTTCAAC
>NW_022310033.1:0-997 GCF_002776525.5 Piliocolobus tephrosceles
TGTAGAGACGGGGTTTCACCGTGTTAGCCAGGATGGTCTCGATCTCCTGACCTCGTGATCCGCCCGTCTCGGCCTCCCAAAGTGCTGGGATTACAGGCTTGAGCCACCACGCCCGGCCTACAGATACTTTTAAAATTAGCCGGGAGTGGTGGCACATGCCTGTGGTCCTAGCTACTTGGAAGGCTGAGGTGGGAGGATCACTTGAGCCCAGGAGGTCGAGGCTGTAGTGAGCCGTGATTGTGCCACTACACTCCAACCTGGGTGACAGAGCGAGACCCTGTCTCAAAAGTAAATCTACACTCTACTTTTAAAATTTTATTTATTTATTTATTTATTTATTTTATTTATTTATTTATTTATATTTATATGGGGTCTTGCTCTGTTGCCCAGGCTGGAGCGCTGTGGCACGATCTCTGCTCACTGCAACCTCCGCCTCCTGGGTTCACACCATTCTCCCACCTCAGCCTCCCAATTAGCTGGGACTACAGGTGCCCGTCACCAGGCCCGGCTAATTTTTTTTGTGTTTTTAGTAGAGACGGAGTTTCACTGTGTTAGCCAGAATGGTCTCGATCTTCTGACCTCATGATCCACCCGCCTCGGCCTCCCAAAGTGCTGGGATTACAGGAGTGAGCCACTGCGCCTGGCCAATGTAAATTCTACTTTAAACTGCAGACCCAAACCAAGTAATCCACAAAAATATCTAGGACAAGCAAAGTTCCCTGGGAGGGTGTCACCACTTATCAGTAGATTGGTCAGAGCAGATTTGGAGGTCGAGGAAGAAGCCTCTCAGGGAGCGGAAATGTCTCATTCCCCTACAGTGTTTCAGTAGCAAGGACAGCTTCGCAGCTCTGAGGCATTTTTTCTTTTAGACAGAGTCTCGCTGTGTCGCCCAGGCTGGAGTGCAGCGGCACAATCTCGGCTCACTGCAACCTCCGACTCCTGGGTTCAAGCAATTCTCATGCCTCAGCCTCCTGAGCAGCTGGGATTACAGGTGCCC
>NW_022310033.1:1097-4319 GCF_002776525.5 Piliocolobus tephrosceles
CTCTGTCCCCCAGGCTGGAGTGCAGTGGCGCAATCTCGGCTCACTGCAAGCTCCGCCTCCCGGGTTTACGCCATTCTCCTGCCTCAGCCTCCCGAGTAGCTGGGACTACAGGCGCCCGCCATCTCGCCCGGCTAGTTTTTTGTATTTTTTAGTAGAGACGGGGTTTCACCGTGTTAGCCAGGATGGTCTCAATCTCCTGACCTCGTGATCCACCCGTCTCGGCCTCCCAAAGTGCTGGGATTACAGGTTTGAGCCACCGCGCCCAGCCAATTTTTGTATTTTTAATAGAGATAGGGTTTTCACCATGTTGGCCAGGCTGGTCTTGATCTCCTGACCTCGTGATCCACCCGCCTCAACCTTCCAAAGTGCTGGGATTACAGGCGTGAGCCACCGCGCCCGGCCAGCTCTGACACATTTTGAAGGAGGAAGGGCCTAGGAGCTAACACTGACAGTGCTTACCATGTGCCAGGCACGGGGCCAGGTGACCATCGATGCCTCAGCACAGCCTCATGAAGCTGGCACCATTATGTCCCTATTACTGTTGGGGACATTTCAGCACAGAAAGTTTTAGTGACTTCCCAAAGTCACACAGCTGGCGAGTGGCTCTGAGTCCATGCCTTTGGCCACTGCAGTTTACTGATAAGAGGGAACCATTCTTTTGGTCAACAAATATTTGAGCCGAGCGCAGTGGCTCACGCCTGTAATCCCAGCACTTTGGGAGGCCAAGGTGGGCGGATCACTTGAGGTCAGGAGTTCGAGACCAGCCTGGCAACATGGTGAAATCCCATCTCTACTAAAAAAATACAAAAATTAGCTGGGCATGGTGGCTCAGGCCTGTAATCCCAGCTACTTGGGAGGCTGAGACACGAGAATTGCTTGAACCCAAGAGGCAGAGGTTGTAGTGAGCCAGGAGCATGCCACTGCACTCCAGCCTGGGCGATAGAGTAAGACCCAAAGTCTAAAAAAAAAACAAACAAACAAAGGCCGGGCGTGATGGCTCACGCCTGTAATCCTAGCACTTTGGGAGGCCGAGGCGGGCGGATCATGAGGTCAGGAAATCAAGACCATCCTGGCTAACACGGTGAAACCCCGTCTCTACTAAAAATACAAAAAATTAGCTGGGTGTGGTGGCGGGCACCTGTAGTCCCAGCTACTTGGGAGGCTGAGGCAGGAGAATGGCGTGAACCCAGGAGGCGGAGCTTGCAGTGAGCCAAGATCGCGCCACTGCACTCCAGCCTGGGTGAAAGTGCGAGACTCCGTCTCAAAAAAAAAAAAACCCACAAATATTTGAGCATCTGCCATAAGTTAGGTAATAAGGAAGCTACATAAACCAATATGGCCTTTGCTCTTGAGAGGGGGAAATGTAATGGGGGTAAATTACTAGGGGAAAGCAAGATAAGCACATAAGTAAACAGTAAAGCAGGACAAGATTCAGCTTCCTAAGAAGGGAACATAATTTTTTCTTTTTTCTTTTCTTTCTTTCTTTTTTTTTTTGAGACAACATCCTGCTCTGTCCCCCAGGCTGGAGTGCAGAGGCATGATCTCGGCTCGCGGAACCTCTGCCTCCAGAGTTCAAGAGATTCTCCTGCCTCAGCCTCTTGAGTAGCTGAGATTACAGGCGCACGCCACCATGCCCGGCTAATTTTTGTATTTTTTTAAGTAGAGATGGGGTTTCACCATGTTGGCCAGGCTGGTCTCGAACTCCTGACCTCAGGTGATCCACCCGCCTCGGCCTCCCAGAGTGCCGGGATTACAGGTGTGAGCCACCGCGCCCGGCCGGTCAATTTTTTCTATGGGAGTTCAGAGGAGGGAAGAGAAGCCCTCAGTCTACACCTGGTGGGGAAGACGAAGAGGCTTCACTCAGGAGGTACAAGCTGAGCTGGATCTTAAGGAAGGGCAGTTTATTGGCCAGGAGATGCTTGGGGAAGGACAGAAGTCACCTTATGCTCAGAAAAAGATGTGACATCTTCGGGAGGCCCATTTGGCCAAAGGGTTCTCATCATGGACTGAAGTGAACTGAAGGCAAGAGGTCAGGTGGAACAGAGCATGAACGAAGACCCAGGTCTCCTGGTGCCCAGTCTCAGGCTCCTTTCACTACTCCTCACTGCCTCATCATCCAGAACATTCCCCTGTTTAGGCTGTGGGTTCGCCTTCAGCTCTGAGGTGAAAGGTTGGGTTGCTTTCAAACCCCTTCCCAGGCTTCTGCGTCCAACTGGAGATAGACTTCCAGCTCTGGCCACTTGCCAAGAAGCTGAGGGTGACTTCAGGCAAGGCACAGCCTCAGTTTCCTCATTTGTACTGCTCTTCTGGCATCTATCACACCCACTCTGATGCAATCATGTTACAAGATCATGCTGCCTTCTCTCTCCTACTAGGCTACAATCCCTATTAGAGGAAAATCTGGGTCTGACTAAAAGGATGAATAAAGGTTCAATTCCTAAAGGCAAGGAGTCCAGGGTCAAGGCATGAGATGACAAGCACAAAATCTATAATTTCATGATCACATGGTAAGTGTGGTGATAAGGTAAGCTGAAAAAGAAAAGGTGGCCGGGCACAGTGGCTCACACCTGTAATCCCAGCACTCTGGGAGGCCAAGGCGGGAGTATTGCTTGATCTCAGGAGTTTAAGACCAGCCTGGACCACACAGTGAGACTCTGTCTCTACCAAAAAATAAAAACTACAAAGAAAATTCACCAGGTATAGTGGCATGTACCTGTAGCCCCAGCTACTGAAGAGGCTGAAGTGGGAGGATTGCTTGAGCCCTGGGGATCAAGGCTGCAGTGAATTGTGATCACACCACTGCACTACAGCCTGGGCAACGGAGCAAGACCCTGTAGAAAGAAAGGAAAGGTAGCCAGGCACAGTAACTCATGCCTATAATCCCAGCACTTTGGGAGGCCATAGGCAGGCAGATCACCTGAGGTCAGGAGTTGGAGACCAGCTTGACCCACATGGAGAAACCCTGTCTCTACTAAAAATTCAAAATTAGCCAGGTGTGGTGGCACGTGCCTGTAATCGCAGCTACTAGGGAGGCTGAGGCAGGAGAATCACTTGACCTTGGGAGGCGGAGGTTGCGGTGAGCCGAGATGGCGCCACTGCACTCCAGCCTGGGCAACAAGAGCAAGACTCCATCTCAAAAAGAATAATAATAACAAAGAAAAAGAAAGAAAGGAAAGAAGGAAGGAAGGAAGGAAGGAAGGAAGGAAGGAAGGAAGGAAGGAA
>NW_022310033.1:4329-7006 GCF_002776525.5 Piliocolobus tephrosceles
GAAGGAAGGAAGGAAGGAAGGAAGGAAGGAAGGAAGGAAGGAAAGAACTTAACCCAGTCTGAGAGAGTCAAGGCCTCGTGAGGCTACAGCAGCTAAGCTGAGACTCACCAGTGAGTAGGATTCAGCCAGTAGAAGGGGGCTGTGAGGTGTGGAGGATCTTCCAGGAAGAGGAAAGACACAAAGGTAGGACACAGTGTGGGGTCTGCAGAGAACCATAAGCAATTTGGTGGGAGGCCTAGAGTGCTAGAAAGGAGGTAGAAGAGGAAGGACAGGGCCAGGCCTTGTAGGATTTTACTTATGTATATGTCTTTGTGTCATCCAAATACATAACAAAATGCATTCTATACAGTGAGCCTTCCATAAATACTTTCAAAAATGAATACAGTGATTGGCTGGGCACGGTGACTCACGCCTGTAATGCTAACACTCTGGGAGGCCGAGGCTGGTGGATCACCTGAGGTCAGGAGTTCGAGACCAGCCTGGCCAACATAGTGAAACCCCACCTCTATTAAAAATACAAAAATTAGCTAGGCAAGGTGGTGGGCACCTGTAATCCCAGCTACTTGGGAGGCTGAGGCAGGAGAATCACCTGAACCCAGGAGGTGGCGGTTGCAGTGAGCCGAGATTGTGCCACTGCACTCTAGCCTAGGCGACAGCACGACTTAGTATCAAAAAAAGAAAAAAGAGAATAAAAGAATACAATGAGATGATGAATTAGATGTTCTCTAAAGTTCTTTCCAGCCCTCGAAAGCCAGTGTTGCCGCTCAAGGCCTCTCTGAGATTTGAGTTCCAAATATTCCCAAGTCTTTAATGGAAGAGTATCAAACCTCATCTGCGGGCTTATTTCACAAAGTGTTTGCTCTGTAGAAGTATCTGTTCAGGCCGGGCGCGGTGGCTCAAGCCTGTAATCCCAGCACTTTGGGAGGCTGAGATGGGTGGATCACAACGTCAGGAGATCGAGACCATCCTGGCTAACACCGTGAAACCCCGTCTCTACTAAAAAATACAAAAAAATAGCCGGGCGAGGTGGCGGGTGCCTGTAGTCCCAGCTGCTCGGGAGGCTGAGGCAGGAGAATGGCATGAAACCACGAGGCGGAGCTTGCAGTGAGCTGAGATCCGGCCACTGCACTCCAGCCTGGGCGACAGAGCGAGACTCCGTCTCAAAAAAAAAAAAAAAGAAGTATCTGTTCAGGCAGGAGACAAGGCAGCGTTAAATTCACCCTAATGGTTTCAGTTGTACCAGTGGGCTGGGTTTTCTCTCGCTGCCAGGCAAGTTGTCAAACCCAGGCCAGGCCCGGAGACAGTCATGCTGGAGGGGTAAGAACTATGGCCTTTTGCTGGGCGTGGTGGCTCACGCATATAATCCCAGCACTTTGGGAGGCCGAGGGGGCCAGATCACCTGAGGTTGGGAGTTCAAGACGAGCCTGACCAACATGGAGAAACCCCGTCTCTACTGAAAAACAAAAAAATACAAAATTAGCCAGTCGTGGTGGCGCATTCCTGTAATACCAGATCCCAGCGACTCAGGAGGCTGAGGCGGGAGAATCGCTTGAAACCAGGAGGCGGAGGTTGCGGTGAGCTGAGATTGCGCCACTGCACTCCAGCCTGGGAAACAAAAACGAAACTCTGTCTAAAAAAAAAAAAAAAAAAAAAAAAAGAACTATGACCTTTTAACCCACAAGGAAGGGTTCAAGATCCAGGAGGAGCCAGACTGAAGCCAGAAGGAGTAAGATAAGGATTCAGATTGATTGGGCTTACCTCGTCCTCTGAGCTCTGAGGCCAGGTGTTCCTGAGATAGAGGAAGAGGGTGGAGAGCAGCTGCCTGAGCAGAAGGCAAAGGAAGACAGCACATTCCTTTGTGATGACCTTTCTCTACACAGACACGGGAAGTGGGACAGGGGGTTCAACAGGAAGTCAGTGGGAAGAGTTTATCCCCTGAACCACAGTTCATGAATGAAGGGCCTTCAAGTGCTTACTGTAAGGCCAGCCCAGTGCCCCCAAAGACTGTGGGGACTGTGTGCCCCCTCCCTATCCATCCCCAACATGAGAATGCTAAATGCTGCGGTGAGGTCTTCAGAATAGGAGCCCTAACCATTGTCGAGGATTCCAGGTACTTTCTGGGTAAGGAAATTAGGGGCAGTGAGAAATTGGAAGTTGGATGGCTGGTCATGGTGACTCACGCCTGTAATACCAGCACTTTGAGAGGCTGAGGCAGGAGGACCGCTTGATCCTAGAAGTTTGAGACCTGTCTGGGAACCACAGTGAGACCCTAGCCTTAAAAATAGACCAGGTGCGGTGGCTCAAGCCTGTCATCCCAGCATTTGGGAGGCCAAGGCAGGTGGATCAATTGAGGTCAGGAGTTCAAGACTAGCCAGACCAACATAGCGAAACCCATCTCTACTAAAAACACAAAAATGCGGGGTGTGGTGGCTCATGTCTGTAATCCCAGCACTTTGGGAGGCCGAGGGGGGCGGATCACCTGAGGTCAGGAGTTCAAGACCAGCCTGGCCAACATGATAAAATCCTGTCGCTACTAAAAATATGTAAAATTTCCCAGCACTTTGGGAGGCCGAGACGGGCGGATCATGAGGTCAGGAGATCGAGACCATCCTGGCTAACATGGTGAAACCCCGTCTCTACTAAAAAATACAAAAAACTAGCCGGGCAAGGTGGCGGG
>NW_022310036.1:0-4872 GCF_002776525.5 Piliocolobus tephrosceles
AACAGTCAAAATTATTTCAAAAGAAAATTATTGTTTAAAAAATATTATAATTCCACTTTGTCAAGTACATGTCTTTAAATTGTTCTTAGATTACTAAATAACTTTGTAATTAACTTTTATCTAGGTGCCAATTTGGGATATAGCAAATCTGTCTATCTTTGGACTCTGTTTTTCCACTGATTCATGAGGCTATGCATGTTCAGAAGTTCAATTACGTTATTCATTTTATTTTTTGGATAAGTTTAGAATTAGCCTGACTGTTGCCAGTAAGGCGTAAAAACAATATTGGCATTGTTCTGTAGCTATATTTTCAAATTAGACTTCATTGAATTAATATTGTTTTCCTAGCTAACGATAGCATGTGTATTACCATTTGTTCAGCTGTCTGAAAATGTTCCACAAGGGTGTTTAATAATTTTTTTCATAGAGTTTTTTTTTTTATTTCTTATATATTTGTTTCTTAATTTTCTATCTTTTTCATTTTACTGATGGGTTATTTGATATTGCATGGTGTTTTCCTTCATGGAGTATGGGAAAGGCACTTAAAAAAATAAATGATCTGATAAGCAGCTACCTAAGCACATTCTCTTACAGTACGAAAAGACTTTGTTGTTGTTGTTTTTCTTGTGTTTCTAGGTACCCAGTTTTACCATCTGTAAATTGTGATAATTTTATTTCTCTTTCCAAGTTTTTGACCTCTAATTTCTTGTTTCATATTTTCAATTGCAGTGGCCCACTCTGCTCATAAAAATAACACATGCTTTATGAAGTCTTGATTAGGGATCCTGCTCAGAATCTGAAGGTGGGGAAAATAGGATGGTTGACTAAAAATAACAAATTAGGTGTTCATCTTCTGCAATCTTCTTAAAAGACATTATATGGTGAGGAAGAGGAAAAAGGAGAACTATACTCTTATAACAATTATTATAGGGCCAGGTACAGTGTCTCACACCTGTAATCCCAGCACTTGGGGAGGCTGAAGTGGAAGGATCACCTGAGGCCAGGAGTTCAAGATCAGCTTGGACAACATAGCAAGACCCCATCGCTTAAAAAAAACAAAAATGGGCCGGGCTCGGTGGCTCAAGCCTGTAATCCCAGCACTTTGGGAGGCCGAGACGGGCGGATCACGAGGTCAGGAGATCGAGACCATCCTGGCTAACACGGTGAAACCCCATCTCTACTAAAAAATACAAAAAAAAAAAAAAAAAACTAGCCAGGCAAGGTGGCGGGCCCCTGTAGTCCCAGCTACTCGCGAGGCTGAGGCAGGAGAATGGCGTAAACCCGGGAGGCGGAGCTTGTAGTGAGCTGAGATCCGGCCACTGCACTCCAGCCTGGGCCACAGAGCGAGACTCCGTCTCAAAGAAAAAAAACAAAAAAAAGCAAAAAAAAAAAACCCAAAAATTAAAGTTAGTAGAGCATGTTGATACATGCCCGTAATCTTAGCTACTCAGGAGGTTGAGGTAGGAGGATCACTTTTGAGGATGAAGTGAGTTATAATTGTGCCACCGTACTCTAGCCTGGGTGATAGAGAACCTTTCTCTAAAATAAATTTTTTAAAAAATTATTGTAACATTTTCCATAAAGAGTTGAAGTAAATTTATCATTATATATATTATTATATATAATACTCTATATGTATATTTATATACCCTAGGCTTCTAACAGATCATATCTGTTTTTGACACATGGGAACAACATTCAAATAATCCCTCTAATTCAAGGCGTGTATATTTATAATCTTAAAATACATAAGACATCTTTTTAAGCTCATTTATAAGAGTTTACGTACTAGTCAGTGAGTGGACAAGGGTTATTGCAGAAAACTACATTTGGTTGGGGACGAATTTTGCCATGAAAACATGAAGGCAGAGCCCTAATTCCACTGTGCAGTACTTATTTGCAGGGAAGGAAATAAAGATTGTCATCCAAGTCATTACCAATGATGAAATAACTTCTCCCTATCTCAGAGTCCACCAATAGTACCTTCGGAGTTTTCAAACATTTCCTTCTAAAAAGTTCTAGCAACAAATGTAGTGAATCTATAATGGCAAAAGGGGGATTGAGGAATGGAATCTCAAGAGGCTCTCCATATACGTGAACTTTCTGTTAATCGTTCTCTTTTCTGTAAAAGAACCTCAACATTTTTTTCCTCTTTACCATGACTTATCTATATTTGCTTGCATATACATATATTTTGAAGAATATTAAAATTACTTTCCTGAGAGATGTGCCAGTTTATTGTGTGGCTTCCACGGGGAGAGGCCTGCCATTCGAGAAACACCTAAGATTGTAATATTCCATATGTGACTCCCAAGCCCCGAGCCAGTAGAGCGGCTGAGGCCAGTACAAACCATATAGTGTCATTAGTATTTTCTAACTTACATCCACATTTCCATCTTTTATTTCAACCTCTGAATAGAGCCAGGTGACTTATCATCAAAAATATATTTGAAGAAATGGTTGCACACTAAACAGCACCACTCTGCAATGTAATAAATGAAGCATGTTTTTGTTTGCTGCATTGTCATATTTGTTTGAGCCAATGGTGGTATATATGGCAGAATTACTTTGTATAAATAAATAAAAGGCTACAAATTATGCACTTTTATAAGTTCTTGAACACTACATAGGATGAAAGGAGAAATAAATATGAGCAATATTGGCTTTAAAAAAACAGTCAGGCTCTAGCAACTATTTCGAAAGGCTAGCAACCTTACTTTTTATTTATTTCAATCCCCTTAGCTATTCTGAATTATTTAAATGATATATGTTTATACCATGTAGAAGCCATTTGTATAATTATCCAGGGGCAAATTATAGAACAACGTGTTTCGTATAGAAGTCTATTTTTGATATTCTATTTTTCACACTAAAAAACTTGATGCAGCATGGGTCAGTGGGCTGAAACTTGCGCCAGTTCTTTTTATTGCAACATTAAATTTGGAATCTTTCTCTGGAGTAGGCAGAAGATAAGTAATCTATTAGAGTGTGGGCAAAATATTTTTTTTTCCCTATGACACTTGTATTTCTGTTTTCTACACGTCGTTACTCTAATTATTCTATTATTTTGTGACACAAAAGCATGTAATTGTGTGTATGCACATTTGTATGTATGCATATGTGTATCTGTGCATTGTGTATAATATAACTTTTAAATTGAAAGATATAAAATGGAATATAATAGTGGTTAAGATAAATAGTTAGCTAGTAAAAGCAGATAGCTTACATCCCAGCTGTATCACTACTTGAGTGATTTTGAAGTTATTATTTAACCCCTTCAAGCCTTAATTTCCCTATCTATAAAGTGATAAAAATAAAAATTTTTATTCCATAGAGCTGTTACCAGAATTAATCCAGGTGACCCACGTAAAATACTATGCAATTGCTACTTGCTAACTCCTATTATTACAATTAGCTTTCGATAAAGATTTGAATATTGGCAATAGCTTCTTAAAGCCATTTAGTTATAATTATATCATCATCCCTTGGTTCTGAAATTTACTGTCATCTCAGGCAAGTTATTTACCCTCTCTGAGCCTCAGCTACTCATTCCTGAATAATGATAATAATATTACCTATTTCATGTGTTGTCTCAAAGATAAATGAGATGAAACATGGAAAGTGTTCAGAACTGGGTGGCACATGGTAAGTGCTCAATAAATATTTGTCAACATTATTATTGGCTTTTCTACTAACATTATATTTTAATTTAATGAACTAAGATTTAATATTTTACTTAATTTTTCTTGTTCTATCTTTTATACTCCTTTCCAGTTTCAAGAAAATCTCTTACATAAAACTTCATTCTCTATAAATTATATATGTGTCATATTTTTTTCCTTAAATCAGTAACTAAACTTCCTTTGGAGACTATTAAATACAAAGTGCATATTTATCTTTATTTTCTACCTCAAGGCAAAGAAATCACCTTTTATATTATTTGATGATGAATGGCAAGGTTGTTGTCCTCCTCTGGTACCCTCCATCAGGGCCATATTGTATAGTAGAGACACATCAGTCAAAATACACAGAAGACCATAGTTCTTAGCAAGGGCTAATAAAACATAAATTGCAAGCAGACTGTTTGATAGTTATTGCACTTGTCAAACCAAACAAGCTATTGCTTGACTGGTTTGACTTAGTGGAAAGCCTTGCAAGTAAACCCCAGCACTTGTATGACCCTGCGGGACTCATGAACTCTCTAATGGCAGCAACATTCCACTGCATGAACAAAGTCATTGCATAGCATCAATGAGCACATCCCAGAGTCTCTAAGGACAACCTGGGCATAGCTACAAAAAAATGCATTAGTGTCTAATGATACAGAGGTTGCTGTTAGTACCTGACATATCTATTCATACCTATCTTAATACAAAACAAATGTATCTTGAAGTGATAGTACCAAAGCCCATTTTATGTATCACTTCAATCTCCAATCACTTCAATCTCAGCGTATTGTCACTTTTTATGTTTTATGGATCTTTCTCCACTATTACATCTTTCATAAATAAGAATGTATAATATTTAGGATTCTTATGCAAATTAAATAATGAGTATGAAAGAAATTGTATTACCTTCTAAACCAAACCCAAGAGCTCTGAACATAGTAGCAAGTAAAGTTTTCCTTCAACCTATTTTTTTTTGGAGGGGAGGGTAGTGAAAAAAAACATATAATTTTATTATCCTGAAACTAATTTATCATGTTTCACTGTTTTTATCTTTATATTATTTCATAAAACAGTGATTTCCTAGTATTTATATAAGTTGCTTACTGTTTCACATGATTATTGCATATTGCCCTAATAAGTACTTAAAGGGAACCATCCATATTTCATGCAATGTACAGTTTAGTTCAAATTGACAAATTTTTTT
>NW_022310037.1:0-4117 GCF_002776525.5 Piliocolobus tephrosceles
TGCTGGGTGGAAAACCAACCCAGGATTGAACCAGCAGATGGGTGCCTGATTCCTTATTATCAGAGCTCCGCCCACTGACAAGTCTCTCTCCTGGCCTCAGTTTCCCCTTCCATTAAACGAGGGATTTGGGGGATACCAAGGAGGGGTAACTGCTTAGTGAGGATGGGAGGTTTCTTCTGGGGAGATGAACACATTTTGAAACTAGATGGCGTGAGTGGTTACACAGGACTGTGAATGCACAAATGCCACCACATTATTCGCGTTGAAATAGTTATTTGCATGCGAAGTGAAAGTCACCTCATTTAAAGTATTTAAAAGAGGGGCCTGGGAGAGTGCAGTGTATGTGAGAATCACGTGGGACACCCATAGTCTCTGAACCTCGGTTTCCTTGCATAAACTGGCAAAGAGACCGTGTGAGCTGTGTTCCCTGGGGCCAAGAGATTCCAAGAAGGAAAACCTGGGATTCCTGGGACTGGGATGAGGGCCGGGGGCCGTAAGGGAAGGGGTATGTGGGGACGGCTGGGGGGCAGCCCAGATAAGGCTTTCAATACTGGGTAGCAGCGTCTACACAGGCGGAGATCCCTGCATCTCACTTCCCTCAGGGCTGTCCAGTGGCCAGAGGTGGGATTGGCCAGGCTTGGCCCAACCAAGTCTGGGAGCAGAGGACACTGAGCGAGGGATCCCTGGGGCCACCTTCACTGGCCTGCGGCTCTCCTGATACCACAAGAGAGGTCCAGGAGCTGACCTTGGGTCCTAATGGGGGACACCTTCCTGGCTGCAGGCTGGCAGGGTGGTGTGGTTGCCCAGTGGACTGGGCTCTGCGTCTCCGCCCCTACCTGCTGTGTGACGGTGGGCCAGACGCCTAACCTCTCTGTGCCTCTATTTCTTCAATGGCGAACAGGGACACTAGCAGCCCCCACATCCTGGCACAGTGGTCTGAAGGTTAAAGGCAAGGGCGGCACGAGACCTACCGAAAAAGCTCTGAGCAGGGAGAGCAGGGAGCTGCCCAGGGAGTTCCACCACCATCTCCCCTCTGGCCGCCGAGGAAACCGAGACTCATGGTGACCTGGCCCAGGTCTGTTGGACTCACGGTCCTTCTCATCCCCAAGATCAGAGGGCTGCCACCAGGGAAGGAGCTGGCCCCTAGACACCGCCCAGGAAGCACACAGGGAAGGATGCCCTGGGGACTTCAGTATGTCGTTGCAAAAAAAAAAACATTTATTGCTATTTGAACCCTGCTTTCATGCCTCCATTTCCCAGAAAATGAGCCACAGGAGACACCAGGAGAGGCAGGAGACCATCCTCCTTGCACAAAACCCACTCCCTCGGATGCTGTCCTCAGCGAGGGTGGTTGGGGGCCAACCAGGGGGCCCACCCGCAGAGTGGCAGAGGAGGCAGGTTGACCCTGCGGATGTTGAGCTCTGTGGCGAAGGTCCTGGCCTTCCGGTAGAAGAGGAGCAACTTCTCGCAGTCCAGGAAGAAGTTGTGGGAGATGGTGGCCGGCCGCGTGTAGATCCTCAGCTGTGCCTTCTTGTTGCCCAGGTCCACGGCGGCTGCCAGTGCCAGCTGGTAGTAACCGGCTGCATCAAACGGGTCCTGAAGGGGACAGGCCATGCTCAGCAAAAGGGGGACTCGGAGCCCGTCTTCCCAGAGGCTGTTCCTGTCTCCAGGTCATTCCACATGTCCAGCCAATGCTGGCTCACCCCATGAGCCCCGAAGCCTGTGACACTGCTGTGGTCTCAGCTGCAGGAGGTGGGGATGACCCTGACACCCCTGGAAGCCTTCCTGACTGTCCCTACGCCCCACTCACCCCAAGCCTCCTGCTCCAGTCCCACCCTCTCTGCAGGCAGTGGTTGCTTTCCCCATGGGCTGAGGTCAGGGCAGATCCTGCCTGCTCTGAGAGTTCCATGCAGGACCTGTGGCTCCAAGCCACAGCAGGGGCACAGCGTTGAGTGACCCTGGCTCCCTTCTGGCCCCTGTCCATGCTGACCATTTCCAGGCCCTCCACGGGCCAGGCCAGGTACAAAACCATCTCACAGGTGTCCTCTCTGGCAATGTTCCCTGAAATATTGATGGAGTGTGACTCCCCAGACATCCACTCCCATTTTCCATGTATCTTTGGCTCAAACTCACCATCCCTGGGTTGGGATGCTGCCTCCCAGACCTCCTCCTTGACCCTCCCATCTCCCCCCATGGCTTCTCCCCAGGCACCTCCTCCACGTGGGGGTCACCCAAGGGACCTCTCTAAGACCCGTGCCTGGCCTGTCTCTCTTTACCATCTCAAGATGGCTCCCAGGGCCAAGGACAAAGTCCAAGACGCAGCAGTCCATTCCCTCACTGCCCCGCCCCACACACGGACCAGGGGCGTGAGAAGACCCTGAGTCACCGCCACGGCTCATCGAATGCCCCCCGGCCCAGCCGAACACTGGACTCTGTGCTGGGTGCATGGCTGAGCCTAACG
Organism: Piliocolobus tephrosceles; assembly: GCF_002776525.5. NCBI lineage: Eukaryota > Metazoa > Chordata > Mammalia > Primates > Cercopithecidae > Piliocolobus > Piliocolobus tephrosceles. Next base: position 2,462 of record NW_022310037.1, read on the forward strand.
TCCTTGCTCCCAGTCTGAGGGACCTGGGACTGAACACTGACAACACAGGGTGGCCAGGGCTGTGGCAGATGGAAGCCCAGGAGCCTGTGGGGGGCCCAGGAGGCCCCGGACTCAGCCGGGGTTGGGAGGCAAGGGCTTCCTGAAGGGGTGGGGGCTTCCCAACTAAACAGGAAGGAGCCAGCCAATGCATGTCTCTGCGTGTGCCTGTGCATGTGAATGTGCGTGCTTGTGTGCATGCCTGTGTGTGTGCCTGTGCGTGTGCCTGTGTGTGCGTGTGCCTGTGTGAATTTGCATGTGCATTTCCATGTGCCTGTAGTGTGTGCAGCAGCTAGTGAGTGGCAGGCTGAGCCAGGACACACCTAATCCACCCCATTCCAGGGCTCACTCTCACGTGTAGACTAAAGGGGACCCCATTTTAGAGGCAATTGGCAAAGATGCCCATTTACCCTGCTGCTTTGCCAGCCTTCCAGGCCCCATCAAGCCCAGCTCTCTCTCCCACTCCTCTGGGCCCTGGGTCCAGAGTGTCCTATACAAGGAGGAGGGTGTAGCCTTGGAAAGACAGCCGCCCTTGGGGAATTCCAAGGGGGCCTCCCTGTGGGAAGCTGGCCTGCAATGGCAGCATAGTCACGATGAGGCCCAGAGGGCTGTGCCCCTCGAGCCCAACCGTGGACTTTGGCCTCTCAGGTACTACTTGGCCCTTTCCTTTCTCCTGGACAGGCGGAGTGGGCGGCAGGCTTGACCAAGAGAGATAAAGGCCCACTTTTGGGAGGCCCGTCCCCTGGGTCTGAGGCGAGCCCCTGAGCAGTGAGCAGCGCCCCTCTGGGCCTGACACCTGGCACCTCCCTGTCTGGCTGGGACTTGGGAGGCCACAGGGACCACTTCTGACCACCAAGTGTCGCCAGTACTGGGCGGAGGCCTCCCAGGCAGCCCCAGCTCCTCATGTTGTTCTCAGGCCCCAAGATCTCGGCCCCTGGACTGGAGTGCCCTGGCCCCTCAGCCCATAAGGAGCACTGACACGGTGCCAGTGCGATGCTGAGGAAGGGCGGTGCCTGCTGGGCAGAGGGGTGGAGACACCCCAGGTCTGAGTCTGCCAGTCCCAGCTCTCCACCCCTGCAGGGCTGGGGGCAGAGGGAGCACAGCACCTCCCATCGAGACAGACCCGACCCAGCAAGGTCTCAGCCTGGCTGGGGCCCCGCCCCACTGCCCCTGCCGTGAGCTGGGGTTTCCCTGTCTGTGAACCCAGTGGTAAGACACTGGTCCCACCCCACCCTTCCCGGGTGATGTGAAGATTCAAGGTGTCTCGGGACTCCAGGAAGGAGTTGCTCAGTGCAGGCTGGCACCCTGGGCAGGCTTTCTAGAGGAGGCGCCAGGATTTGGGTTGGATCTTGCAACGTGGATTCAATGTGAGGATGATGCCATCCTCCGAAATGTCCTTCTCCCGACCCTGTTTTCTTTGTTCAATGCAACTTGACACTTGACTGTCAAGACTCAGCTTTGGTGTCAACTCCTCCAGGAGGGCCCCCCTGACTACAATCCCCCTTCTTTACCCAGAGGCCACCATTGCCCACTCATGTGTCAGCCTCCCTGGCTGAGACTGAGTTCTTGAGGGTGGGGCCTGGCCATCTTGGGAGCTGGGTTGCATCTGCTAACCTTGCC
>NW_022310038.1:0-7197 GCF_002776525.5 Piliocolobus tephrosceles
TGAGCCAGGCGTGGTGACACACACCTGTGGTCCCAACTACTCAGGAGGCTAAGATGGGAGGATTGCTTGAGCCAGGGAGATCAAGGCTGCGGTGGGCCATGTTTGAGCCACTACACTCCAGCCTGGGTGACAGAGCAAGATCCTGTAGCCTGGGTGCGGTGGCTCACGCTTGTAATCCCAGCACTTTGGGAGGCCGAGGTGGGTGGATCACAAAGTCAGGAGTTTGAGACCAGCCTGGCCAACATGGTGAAACCCCGTCTCTACTAAAGATACAAAAAATTAGCCAGGCGTGGTGGCACGTGCCTGTAATTCCAACTATTCGGGAGGCTGAGGCAGGAGAATCGCTTGAACCTGGGAGGCAGAGGTTGCAGTGAGCTGAGATCGTGCCATTGCACCCCCTATCCTGGGCGACAGGGTGAGATCCCATCTCAAAAAAAAAAGATCTGGTAAAAAAAGAAAAAAAAAAGGAACAAGGTCTTCCTATTGAAGTAAAAATGAAAATGAAATATTTTAGGTAGGAGGCTCTAAAGGTTCCCAGTATAAGGTACACTGCTTCCTCCACCATTCCCCCTCCCCTCCCTCACCCTCACTTGGGGAAATCCCTTGTCTCTAGATGGGCTTCAATTTCCCTACCCAACCTTCAGGCCAATGCCTGGGGAACAGGATCAATAAAAGGTCTTCTTTTTTTATTTTTATTTTTTTGAGACAGAATCTCACTATGTCACCCAGGCTGGAGTGCAGTTGCAGTGGCGTGATCTTGGCTCACGGCAACCTCTGCCTCCCGGTTTCAAGAGATTCTCCTGCAGCAGCTTCCCAAGTAGCTGGGATTGCAGGCATGTGCCACCACTTTCAGATAATTTTTGTATTTTAAGTAGAGACAGGATTTCACCATGTTGGCCAGGCGGATCTTGATCTCCTGACCTCAATTGATCCACCCGCCTCAGGCTCCCAAAGTGCTGGGATTACAGGCGTGAGCCACCACGCCCGGCCTAAGAAAAGGTCTTCAATCAATCAAAAAAGAAAGAAAAGAAAAGGTCTTCAATCCTTGCCCCAACAAGCTCCTCAACCACATCCTCCACCAGTAGCCTCTGAGACCTGGACCATCAATGGCAAAACTTCACTCTTCTTTAAAATTACTCTGGCTGGATGCAGTGGCTCACGCTTGTAATCTCAGCACTTTGGGAGACTGAGTTGGGCAGATCATTTGAGGTCAGGAGTTCCAGACCAGCTTGACCAACATGGTGAAACCCCGTCTCTACTAAAAATACAAAAAAATTAGCCGGACGTGGTTGCACATGCCTGTAATCCCAGTGCTGAACCAGCTCAGTAGGGGAGGCCCTGACCCAGTGGCGCTAGAGGAATTAAAGTCACACACACATAAAAATAGAGGTATGAAGTGGGAAATCATGGGTCTCACAGCCTTCAGAGCTGAGAGCCCCAAACAGAGATTTACCCACGTATTTATTAACAGCAATCCAGTCGTTAGCATTGTTTCCATAGATATTAAGTTAACTAAAAGTATCCCTTATGGGAAATGAAGGGATGGGCCGAATTAAAGGAATAAACTGGGCTAGTTAACTGCAGCAGGAGCATGTCCTTAAGGCACAGATTGCTCATGCTATTGTTTGTGACTTAAGAACGCCTTTAAGTGGTTTTCCACCCTGGGTGGGCCAGGTGTTCCTTGCCCTCTTTCCCGTAAACCCACAACCTTCCAGCATGGGCGTTAGGGCCATTATGAACATGTCATAGTGCTGCAGAGACTCTGTTTGTGGCCAGTTTGGGGACCAGTTTATGGCCAGATTTTGGGGGCCTGCTCCCAACATCCCAGTTACTTAGGAGGCTGAGGAAGGAGAATTGCTTGAACCCAGGAGACAGAGGTTGCTGTGAGCTGAAATTGTGCCACTGTGCTCCAGCCTGGGAGACAGAGCGAGACTCCGTCTCTAAATAAATAAATAAGTAAGTAAAGTAAAATAATCCCAACCCAATAGCCAAGTCCCAATCACATACCCTTGCCCTGCTGCTCCGTCATGGTCTTTGTCTTTTTATAAGCCTCCCCTTGGGCTCATGCAGTCAATGATAATCCTTGCATTATCATTAGGAAGAGAGTGCTCTGGGTTATAACATCTCAAACTTAGCTGCCTGCAGACCCAGTGGGGAGAACTACCGTGAGAACTCAAGTCCCCTCTGCTTATTCCCACCCGCCTTGATTAGGATAGACCAACTCACCCCCTACCATCCGGCCAGAAGGGGCTTTAGATCCTTGACTGACAATTGCCCACAGATGCATGGTAGTTCCATTTCCTCACTCTATCAGTTGGGGCCCAAGACTTTGAGCCTTGAGCCTTTGAGACTTGAGACCCAGAGTGACAGGCAATTCTAGCTTATGCCTCCACGTTGGGCCTTCAGTTTCCAAATCACAGAATTATACTATGAAAAAGCTGAAAAGAGTTCATGGATCATTTAGTCCAGACCTTTCACATCACGCTGGATGTTTACATAATTGATCCGAAGGCTCAGAGGGTCCTCTTTCTTTTCTCTTAAGTATGGGAATTAGGGTCAGGACTGGCAGGTGCAGGACTTGCCATGGCCATGCCCCTTAATCCCGGCAGTGCTGAGCAAGGCCTTCCATCCCAGCCCCTGATCCAGCCAGCTGTCTGACTGTGAGTCAGGATGGCAGAGGAAGGTGATGTGGACGAGGGGGATGTGTTCCTGGCATTTGCCCAGGGTCCCTCTCCTCCCAGGGGTCCCATGCGACGTGCCTTGGACAAGGCTTTCTTTATCTTCCTGGCCCTCTTCCTGACACTGCTGATGCTGGAGGTTGCTTATAAGCTGCTGTGGTCACTACCATGGGCAAAGTTAGGGGACTGGCTCCTGGGGACACCTCAGAAGGAGGAGGAGCTGGAATTGTGACCACCTTTCCTATAAACATCTTCTTTCCTCACCAAGGAGGTGAGAGGGGAGACAGGAGGGAAATGGGAGTGTTGGGGACTGTGGAGGAGATGCTTGGATAGCTTAGGGCAGCAGTTTTTTTTTGGTGGGGTGGGGGATGGAGTTTTGCTCTTGTTGCCGGGGCTGGAATGCAATGGCGCGATCTTGGCTCACTGCAACCTCTGCCTCCAGAGTTCAAGGGATTCTCCTGCCTCAGCCTCCTAAGTAGCTGGGATTACAGGCATGCGCCACCGCACCCGGCTAATTTTGTGTTTTTAGTAGAGACGGGGTTTCTCCATGTTGGTCAGGCTGATCTCCAACCCTGACCTCAGGTGATCTGCCCGCCTTGGCCTCCCAAAGTGCTGGGATTACAGGCGCGAGCCACTGTGCCCGGCCAGGGCAGCAATCTTAAATTCTACACCTATACTCAGGGAAATAATTTTGAAAAAGCATATACTCCTTCACATATCTTTAAGTAGGTATCTAAAAATTTTCATCATCAATTAAAATTGTGGCCGGGCACAGTGGCTCACGCCTGTAACCCCAGAACTTTGGGAGGCCGAGGCAGGGGGATCACCTGAGGTCAGGAGTTCAAGATCAGTCTGGCAAATATGGTGAAACCCTATGTCTACTAAAAATACAAAAATTAGCTGGGTAGGTTGGTGGGCACCTGATTGTGTGCCTCAGCGACTCGGAGGCTGAGGAGGAGAATCGCTTGAACCCTGGAGGCAGTTGCAGTGAGCCGAGATTGCACCATTGCACTCTGGCCTGGGTGATCAGAGTGAGACTCCTTCCAAAAATAAATAAATAAATAAAAATTGTTTCAAGGATGTAATTCTGGCATATTGAAAATATTCTTATTTATTTATTTATTTATTTATTTATTTATTTATTTATTTATTTATTTGAGGTGGAGTCTTGCTCTGTCTCCCAGGCTGCAGTGCAGTGTCACAATCTCAGCTCACTGCAACCTCTGCCTCTGGGGTTCAAGCGATTCTCCTGCTACAGCCTTCTGAGTAGCTGGGACCACAGGTGTGTACCAGCACGCCTGACTGATTTTTATATTTTTAGCAGAGACGGGGATTTCTCCATGTTGGCCAGGCCGGTCTCGAACTCTTTTTTTTGTTTTTTGAGACAGAGTCCTTCTGTCGCCCAGGCTGGAGTGCAGTGGCAGTGATCTCAGCTCACTGCAGCCTCTGCCTCCCAGATTCAAGCGATTCTTCTGTCTCAGGCCCCCAAATAGCTGGGACTACAGGTGTGCGCCACCATGCCCAGCCATTTTTGTATTTTTAGTAGAGATGGGGTTTCACTGTGTTGGCAAGGCTGGTCTGGAACTCCTGATGTCAAGTGATCCACCCACCTCAGCCTCCCAAAGTGCTGGGATTACAGGCGTGAGCCATTGCACCCAGCCTATTTATTTATTTATTGAGATGAGGTCTCACTATGTTGCCTAGGCTGGTCTGTACTCCTGAGATCAAGCAATCCACCCACCTCAACTTCCCAAAGTGCTAGGATTATAGGTGGTGAGCCACAGCATCTGGCCACATTTTATTTTAATTAATTAATTTATTTATTATTTAAAAAATTTTTTTAGTTTTTGAGACAGAGTCTTGCTCTGTCACCCAGGCTGGAGTGCAGTGTCAAAATCTCGGCTCACTGCAACCTCCACCTCCTGGGTTAAAGCGATTCTTCTGCCTCAGCCTCCCGAGTAGCTGGGACTACAGGTGCCAGCCACAACACCCAGCTAATTTTTGTATTTTTAGTAGAGAAAGGGTGTCACGGCCGGGCGCAGTGGCTCAAGCCTGTAATCCCAGCACTTTGGGAGGCCGAGACGGGCGGATCACGAGGTCAGGAGATCAAGACCATCCTGGCTAACACGATGAAACCCCGTCTCTACTAAAAATACAAAAACTAGCTGGGCGAGGTGGCGGGCACCTGTAGTCTCAGCTACTCGGGAGGCTGAGGCAGGAGAATGGCGTAAACCCGGGAGGCGGAGCTTGCAGTGAGCTGAGATTCGGCCACTGCACTCCAGTCCGGTCGACAGAGCAAGACTCTGCCTCAAAAAAAAAAAAAAAGAAAAAGAAAAAAGAAAAGAAAAAAAGAAAAAGAAAAAAGAGAAGGGGTGTCACCATATTGGCCAGTCTGGTCTTGAACTCCTAGACCTCGTGATCTGCCCACCTCGGCCTCCCAAAGTGCTGGAATTACAGGCATGAGCCACCGCGCCTGACCTATTTATTTTTGTGAGACAGAGTCTCTCTATGTTGCCCAGGCTGGAGTGCAGCGGTGCAATGTTGGCTCACGACAACCTCCGCCTCCCAGGTTCAAGCAATTCTCCTGCTTCAGCCTCCCAAACAACTGGGACTATAGGTGTCCGCCATTGCACCCAGCTAATTTTTTTGTAATTTTAGTAGAGACGGGGTTTCATCATGTTGGCCAGGCTGGTCTCGAACTCCTGTCTTCAGGTGATCCACCCACCTCAGCCTCCCAAGTGCTGGGATTTCAGGTGTGAGCCACCACGCCTGGCCTATTTTTTTATTTTTTGAGACAGAGTCTTGCTCTGTCACCCAGGCTGGAGTGCAGTGGCACGATCTTGGCTTAACTGCAAACTTTGCCTCCCAAATTCAAGGGATTCTCCTGCCTCAGCTCCCAAGTAGCTGGGATTACAGGCACCCACAACCACACCTGGTTAATTTTTTGTATCTTTAGTAGAGACGAGGTTTCACCATGTTGGTCAGGCTGGTCTCAAACTCCTGACCTCAAGTGACCTGCCCACCTTGGCCTCCCAAAGTGCTAGGATTACAGGCATGAGTCACCATGCCTGGCCCGGCATTTTAAAATAAAACAATTAGATCACCATTTATTGTCCAGTGGAACTGAAATATCATAGTGAAGCCGGGTGCAGTGCTTCACACCTGTAATCCCAGCACTTTGGGAGGCCGAGTTGGGTGGATCACGAGACCAGCCTGGCCAATATGCCGAAAACCCATCTCTACTATAAAAAAAAAAAAAAAAAAAAATACAAAAATTTAGCTGGGCATGGTGTCATGGGCCTGTATTCCCATCTGCTCAGGAGGCTGAGGCAGGAGAATCGCTTAAACCTGGGAGGGGGAGGTTGCAGTGAGCCAAGATTGTGCCATTACACTCCAGCCTGGGTGACGGAGCAAGACTCCGTCTGAAAAAAAAAAAAAGTATAAATAAGTTCTTACCAGTTGGGAATCATTCCTTTTTTTCTTTCATTGCCTCTTTTCTCCTTGAGCTCCTACTACTATTCCACTTCCCCACAAACTTTATGCTTTTATACTTGAAAGTCCTTTATTGACCAAACTTTTACATCTTCCTGCATATACATATATATTAATGGAGATGAAAAATATCTTTCTTGTGTTTTTAAGACTCTAGTTGTTAAAAATTATTCTGGAGTAACTGTTACAATTATTGTAAGAACAGAATGTTCTTATAAACATGTGATCGTACACATTTTTTTTTTTTTTGGAAGGAGTCTTGCTCTTTCACCCAAGCTGGAGTGCAGTGGTGGGATCTCGGCTCATGCAAGCTCCGCCTCCCGGGTTCATGCCATTCTCCTGCCTCAGCTTCCTAAGTAGCTAGGACTACAAGGCGCCTGCCACCAAGCGCAGCTAATCTTCTTCTTCTTCTTTTTTTTTTTGTATTTTTAGTAGAGACGGGGTTTCACCATGTTAGCCAGGGTGGTCTCGATCTCCTGACCTCGTGATCCGCCTGCCTCGGCCTCCCAAAGTGCTGGGATTACAGGCGTGAGCCACCGCGCCTGGCTGATGGTACACATTTTTATAACTGTTAAAAAGAAATGTTTAATAAGATAGTAGTCTGGGAGTGGCGGTTCATCCCCATAACCCAGCACTTTGAGACGCTGAGGTGGGAGGATTGCTTGAGGCCAGGAGCTCAAGATCTATCTGGGCAACATAGTGAGACTCTGTTGCCGGGCGCCGTGGCTCAAGCCTGTAATCCCAGCACTTTGGGACGCCGAGACGGGCGGATCACGAGGTCAGGAGATCGAGACCATCCTGGCTAACACGGTGAAACCCCGTCTCTACTAAAAAATACACACACACACACACACAAAAACAAACTAGCCAGGCGAGGTGGCGGGCGCCTGTAGTCCCAGCTACTCGGGAGGCTGAGGCAGGAGAATGGCCTAAACCAGGGAGGTGGAGCTTGCAGTGAGCTGAGATCCGGCCACTGCACTCCAGCCTGTGCGACAGAGCGAGACTCCATCTCAAAAAAAAAAAAAAA
>NW_022310038.1:7297-17554 GCF_002776525.5 Piliocolobus tephrosceles
CTGGAGTGCAATGATGCGATCTCGGCTCACTGCAACCTCCGCCTCCCGGGTTCCAGCGGTTTTCCTTCCTCGGCCTCCTGAGTAGCTGGGACTACAGGCGCCTGCCACCAAGCCCAGCTAATTTTTTGTATTTTTAGTAGAGACGGGGTTTCACCATGTTGGCCAGGATGGTCTCCATCTCTTGACCCCATGATACGCCCGCCTCGGTCCCCTAAAGTGCTGGGATTACAGGCGTGAGCCACCGCGCCCGGCCGACCTTGCCTTTAAAAAAACAAACAAAAAAAGAAAGGAAATAAAAGAAAAAAAAGAAAAGGTCTTCATGGTGCCTTAGTGAAAGAAACAGGGTACATTTCCCTTTATTTTAAACAGGTAAGAATGCCCCAGGAGATTTCATGGTTGAGAACTACACTTTTGAGGGGGGAGGGGAAAAAGAACTATTCTTTCTTTTTTTCAAGAGGGTGTCTCTATTGTAAAAGGAGAAGTGAAGAATGAGAACCTGTACTGCAGGTATTTCCTTAGGAAGACCAATTTTGGGAAAGTTGAGGTTCTGGAAATTAAATCCCTTACATCTCCCAAGGTCCAGTCCCCGCAGAGGTTTTTTATGTTCCCCATTTTGAAAGCTGTAGACTTTGACGACTGGAAAGAAGTGATGTGGGATTGTTCAATGGACGGGTGTTTGCGATTCTATGACTCAGCGTTAGGGATGTAGTAAATTCTGTGAACCTAGTTAAGCGGCAAGATGCCCACCACTTGTGGAAATGGGAGTCTTAGCGATTGGGACCTTGTTAATCTTTCTGGTTTCCTCGTAAGCTCACCTCTGGACCCAGCCTTGCCTCCACGACTCCCTCCAACCTCCCTAAACTCAAAGAGGTGGGTATCAAGTCTGTTTCTTCATCCTTCATTGTTTTTTCCCCCTCTCCCAGAAGAGGAGGAGGAAACCCAAAGTATTTTATGAGCCTCATTTCGTTTCACAGCAGCCCTCGCAGAGGCTCAAACTCTCCTCCAAGCCCCACCCCATCATCGTCCATCCGCAGACCCTGGGCCTCCACGACAAAGCACGGCCTCACAGTCAGCACCGACAGCCCTTCGAGGACCCCCTCTGGAGAAGGAGAACCATTCAGGTCCCAACCGTCTGGTTGGTCATTAGTTCTGTGGTGAAGCTTGAAAAGCAAATCAGCAACAATAGTAATAATAATAACACTTTTGTATGGCGCGTTGTGCTCATTTGCGGGACGCAGCACCTGGCAGTAGAAACAGCTGCTGGACAGCGGCAAGGAGCGCACCGCCCTTGCAGGGGAAGGGGCTGGGTCAGCCGAATAAGCCGCGGAAATGGGAACCTGGGGGACAGGAAAGCAGGGCCAGATAGCTTGCCAATAGTTTAGTTGAAGAAAAAGGTTTTACTTCCCTTTTAAGAGACTTCTGCCATTCCCTGAAACCCTGCGCAGCTTTGGAAAGCCCAATTCCTAAACCACCCTGTTCAGTTCCCCTGCCCCTCCTTGGAAAAGAGGCTCCGTCCTCCCCACGCGCCACTCGCCGGCGGTTGGGCCCCAGGGAGGAAGTTTCTGATTGGAGGAGTCAGAGAAGCACCGGGTGAAAAGAGCTCCACTGGCGGCGCACCGAAGTTCTGGCGTAGCCAGCGCCGTACGGCAAAATGGCGGCCCCCAGCTGCTTTGGGACGCCCGGGTTCGGGGAGACAAACTCCGACCTGGACAACAGCGCTGACTATGTGGGCGGCACTGGAGGTGTTCGCGGGGCGGGCCTACGGCCACTTCCGGCCACGGCAAGCCTTGTTCCGTACGACAATATGGCGTCGCTTAGTTGCATGCAGGCGGAAACTCTGTGGCTTCCGGTCCGTAGTGGGGCCTGCGGTGGGAGTGGGAAGGAAGGCGGAGGGAACCATGCGAGGTTCTGAGATCTGCGGCGAGGGTCGCCTCGAGAGACGGTTTCTGAGGTGGGGGCCGGACGGTGCGGGGATCAGAGGCGGGGGCGGGGATATCGAGGCAGAGGTATTGGGGAGATCCGGGCTCTGAGTCTGAGGGGAAAACTGTGGTACCTTCCTATCCCTGAAAGGGAGGGGGGCGGCCGGGGGCGGAACGGGGGGGGGGGGATTTGGCGGGAAGCGCATCTACCCGACCGGCCGGACCCAGGGTTGGGATCTAAGAGGAATCGGGAGAGCGTAGCGCGGTGCGGGGGGACTTCTAATTAGTTACAGGTCACCGAGAGAATGGGGGAAATTAGGGTGGGGTGAAAGGGAGGGGACTTGGGTAAAATATCTTCAACCTAAAGACCCAGTTTGAGGAGACTTAGGGTGAAATATGGAGATAATTCAAGGAGGGGAAAAGAGAACGGACTGTTGTGAGGGAACCTCTTTCACCTCAGAGAGTCTAGGAGTTGGGGTGATCATTCAGGATGGGGCGGGTGTGGGGTTGACTTGCTTGAGGGCAGAGGGGGCAAACACATGAGGTGGCGCCCACAGGAGTGTGTTGTCTGTGCAAGGGGGTGTCAGGACGATTTAGGGAGCAGTGTGGGAGAAAGAACCAACTTGCCAACTCTGAGAAATAGTGGGGAAATGAAACAGAAAGACCGGAAATCGACGTGAGGGGAAATGCAACAGAAAGACCGGAAATCGACGTGAGGGGTGGAGCAGAAGGTGGCAACTTAAGGTGTGGGGGGGGTTGCCCCCCCCCACACCACTTGAAGGGCCCGAAAAGCATATAGAACTAATGGTTATTGAAATCAGGTGGTGAAGACAGTGTTGGTCAGGGCTGGATGTTACTGAAACCCAAGGAGTTCAGAAAATGCGTGAGGTGAAGGGATGGGGCTGTGCTGGAGGGGCTCATTCTGAGGCCCCATCCCCTTCCAGCAGGAATTCTGAAATCCCCACCACTTCCTCCCTCCGGGGGATTTGATTCCCCCATGGCCACCGCTAACAGCATCATCGTGCTGGATGATGATGATGAAGATGAAGCAGCTGCTCAGCCAGGGCCCTCCCACCCACTCCCCAATGCGGCCTCACCAGGGGCAGAAGCCCCTAGCTCTTCTGAGCCTCATGGGGCCAGAGAAAGCAGTAGTTCGGGCGGCAAGAAGTGCTACAAGCTGGAGAATGAGAAGCTGTTCGAAGAGGTGAGCTTTAGCGGGGAAGATTGTTGTACCCCAGGGAGGGGGATGGCTGACTGGCTCTCCTGTCCTTTCTTCCCCACTAACCCCACTCCCCTTTCTCTCAACCCCCTCCCTTGTCTCTCTTCCCCTTCCTTCTTCCCCTGAACCTTCTAGTTCCTTGAACTTTGTAAGACGCAGACAGCGGACCACCCTGAGGTGGTCCCATTCCTCTGTAACCGGCAGCAACGTGCCCACTCTCTGTTTTTGGCCTCGGCGGAGTTCTGCAACATCCTCTCTCGGGTCCTATCTCGGGCCCGGTGCCGGCCATCTAAGCTCTATGTCTACATCAATGAGCTCTGCACTGTTCTCAAGGCCCACTCAGCCAAAAAGAAGCTGAACTTGGCCCCTGCTGCCACCACCTCCAATGAGCCCTCTGGGAATAACCCTCCCACACACCTCTCCTTGGACCCCACAAATGCTGAAAACACTGCCTCTCAGGCCCCAAGGACCCGTGGTTCCCGGCGGCAGATCCAGCGCTTGGAGCAGCTGCTGGCGCTCTATGTGGCAGAGATCCGGCGGCTGCAGGAAAAGGAGTTGGATCTCTCAGAATTGGATGACCCAGACTCCACATACCTGCAGGAGGCACGGTTGAAGCGTAAGCTGATCCGCCTCTTTGGGCGACTATGTGAGCTGAAAGACTGCTCCTCACTGACCGGCCGTGTCATAGAGCAGCGCATCCCCTACCGTGGCACCCGCTACCCAGAGGTTAACAGGCGCATTGAGCGGCTCATCAACAAGCCAGGGCCTGATACCTTCCCTGACTATGGGGATGTGCTTCGGGCAGTAGAGAAGGCAGCCGCCCGACACAGCCTTGGCCTCCCCCGACAGCAGCTCCAGCTCATGGCTCAGGATGCCTTCCGAGATGTGGGCATCCGGTTACAGGAACGACGTCACCTCGATCTCATCTACAACTTTGGCTGCCACCTCACAGATGACTATAGGCCAGGTAGGGGGTTAGTGGGATGCCTCTCAGTGACCTTTATATGTCAGGTATGAGGCGGATGGGGCATCTCTCTAGTCCTGTCTAGGGTTTGTACTCTTCTAGTCCCTTCCACAGCTGAGTGCTCTGACTTTATGTCTTCCCACGTAGGCATTGACCCTGCACTATCAGATCCTGTGTTGGCCCGGCGCCTTCGGGAAAACCGGAGTTTGGCCATGAGTCGGCTGGATGAGGTCATCTCCAAATATGCAATGTTGCAAGACAAAAGTGAGGAGGGCGAGAGAAAAAAGAGAAGAGCTCGGCTCCAAGGCACCTCTTCCCACTCTGAAGACACCCCCGAAGCCTCCTTGGATTCTGGTGAGGTGTGGATGGGGTAAAGCCTTCAGAGAGACATTGTCCTTCCCCTGCACCGGCCACCAGGGAGTCCAGGTTGACTGATGGGGGAGCATGAGAAGGAATGCAAGAACCAAACCCTCTGGGGCAAGGGATTCCTTAGAGAAACTTTTTTGTCCCCCAGGGCCCTAGTGGAATGGCATCCCAGGGGTGCCCTTCTGCCTCCAAAGCTGAGACAGATGAGGAAGAAGATGAGAGTGATGAGGAAGAGGAGGAGGACGAGGAGGAGGAGGAAGAAGAAGAAGAGGAGGAGGCCACAGATTCTGAAGAGGAGGAGGATCTGGAACAGATGCAGGAGGGTCAGGAGGACGATGAAGAGGAGGAGGAAGAGGAAGAAGCAGCAGGTATGTCAAGGGAACATTCTCCTCACCTGTCATTGCTGTTTTTGTTAGGCATAAGCCACCTGTTTGAGACCTTTCCCTTCCTCCTCCTAGTGTCCTCTCAGCAGTATTTTTTCCCCTCATTCTCGGGCTACCCTTTCCCCTTTTCTTCTTTTCCAGGTAAAGATGGAGACGGGAGCCCCATGTCCTCACCACAGATCTCCACTGAAAAGAACCTGGAACCTGGCAAACAGATCAGCAGGTCTTCAGGGGAGCAGCAAAACAAAGTGTCACCATTGTTACTGTCAGAAGAACCCCTGGCCCCCTCCAGCATAGATGCTGAAAGCAATGGAGAACAGCCTGAGGAGCTGACCCTGGAGGAAGAAAGCCCTGTGTCTCAGCTCTTTGAGCTGGAGATTGAAGCTTTGCCCCTGGATACCCCTTCCTCTGTGGAGATGGACATTTCCTCTTCCAGGAAGCAATCAGAGGAGCCCTTCACCACTGTCTTAGAGAATGGGGCAGGCATGGTCTCTTCTACTTCCTTCAATGGAGGCGTCTCTCCTCACAACTGGGGAGATTCTGGTCCCCCCTGCAAAAAATCTCGGAAGGAGAAGAAGCAAACAGGATTAGGGCCATTAGGAAACAGGTAATAACAACAGGAGGAGGAAGAGGGAAGCCAAGGAGGGATTGCAGGGGACTTTCGGAGAGGAATATTGGGGAACTGAGTCTGCTGGGAGAGACTGGACTGCCCTCCTCCAGCCTCAGTCTTCCCTTACCCCTCCACATATTTATGTTTCGGTTTCTAGCTATGTGGAAAGGCAAAAGTCAGTGCATGAGAAGAATGGGAAAAAGATATGTACCCTGCCCAGCCCACCTTCCCCATTGGCTTCCTTGGCCCCGGTTGCTGATTCCTCCACAAGGGTGGACTCTCCCAGCCATGGCCTGGTGACCAGCTCCCTCTGCATCCCTTCTCCAGCCCAGCTGTCCCAAACCCCCCAATCACAACCTCCTCGGCCTGGTACTTGCAAGGTAAGAAGGGGAGGCCGTGTTTCTTCTGATAATTTGTTCTCTTTCATTGTCTGTTTTAGCTGCTCTGTCTGAATATTGCACCTGCCACATCCTGTCTCTTCCTTTTTCCCACCCGTTTTATCCTGTAAATCCTCCTGTCTGTTTCTTTTCTCCTGTACTCCAGATCTCTCTGACTCTTTGTCTCTCACTTCCCTGCAGACAAGTGTGGCCACACAATGCGATCCAGAAGAGATCATCGTGCTCTCAGACTCTGATTAGCTGCCTCCCCTTCTCCCTGCCTCCAGAATGTTTTGGGATAGCATTTGGAGGAATGTGGGAAGCAGATGACTGAGGAAGGGATGGACTAAGCTAATCCCCTTTTGGTGGTGTTTTTTTAAACCGTAAAAGAAAAAAAAAGCTTAAGTTTTACACAGAAACATTAATAAACAATAAAGTTCTTTTCTTACTGTATCACTGTCTTTTTCTTGTCCTTCTACTGTTACAGATTGGCATTAGCTGTCCCCTTGCTCAGGGTTAGCCCAATATCCTCGGGGTAGTCCCGATCTGCCCCTTCTAGCCTGGTCTTTTGTTGTTGTTGTCTCGCTATGTCGCCCAGGCCAGAGTGCAGTGGTGCCATCACAGCTCACTGCAGCGTGGACCTCCCAGTCTCAAGTGATAATGCCTCAGCCTCCCGAGTAGCCGGGACTACAGGCGCGTGCCACCATACCTGGCTAATTTTTTGTTTTTGTTGTTTGTATTTTTTGTAGAGACAGGGTTTCGCCATGTTGTTCAGGCTGTACTTTTTTTTTTTTTAAGTGCTTCAGCCGCCTTAACGCACTTTACTTTTTCACTTCGTGCAGTAGGAGTGAAAAAGCCAATGAGGGGCCGACTTCAAGGTTATTTGGCCAATCCAGGCCCGGAGAAAGGGGGCGGGGCTTCAGGGGGCTGTAAAGAGCTAGGAAGAGGGCGATTAGATCCCACCAACCAGCTAATGGTCACAGCTCAGAGGCGGAGCCTGGGGAACGATACCTGAACCCATCGCCAATGGGAAAAGACAAGCTTATAGCTTTAAAGGAGAATAAATGCTTCGGCCGAACCAAGTCCTGAGTTCCCAGAGGAGGAGGGGACCTGATCTTTTAAGGTGGAATGAGGCGACGGTTCTTTAAAGGCAAAGTGGCCGAGTCGGCCGAGTATTGCCCAGCGGCACGGGCGGGGTGCCCGGCTGTGCCTTTAAAGGCAGAGGGGCGGGAGGCGGAGCGGAGGCGGAGGGCGGAGGGAGTCGGCGCAAGATGGCGGCGGGAGGGGCCCAGGCTGCTGCTCTGGCCGCCGAGTGAGGGGCGGGGGGGGCCCGGGGGCGCGCGGCCCGGTAAGCGGGGACGCGCGAGGTTGGGGGGCGCCTTCCGGGTGGGAGAAGAGGCCGAGGTAGCGCCTGGGGCGGAGCGGGGGGGGGGCGGGGCCCGTTGGGGGGGGGGGTAGACAGGGGGGGGGGTCGAAAGGCCCGATAGTGGGCGGGGCACGGGGGCGGGCCTGGAAAGGGGCGGGGCTAGAGAAGCTGGGGTAAAGGGGGCGTGGACGACGAGAGAGCTTGGGGGTCATAGCATGGAGGGGAGATGGAGCGAGGGTTGGTTTTCAGTAGCGGAGCTGCCCTGCCCCCTCCCAAAAAGTGGGTGCAAAACACCAAAAAGGTAGATTTTGGAATGTCAGGCTCCCAGGTAAATGGGAAATAGGGTATAATTCCGAAGGAAGCCACTCCACCCCCTAAGAGCACCTTATTTCTCTAACCTCCAAGGAAAGGGCACAGGATTTGTCAGATACCTGTGTTTGCTGGCGGTGCCACTTGCTGTGTGACCTTGGGTAATCTTGTAATCTTTCTGAGCCTCAGTTTCCTCATCTGTCAAATGGGGTTGAGAGGAATACCTACCTCACTGTTGTGGGGAGTTACACAGATAATGAGTGTGAACATATTTTTGAGTTGTAATGGGCTGTGTCGTTATGAGATGTTATCGTTATTCTTTTCTCTTTTTCTTCCCAGAGACCCCCCCGGCCGCCCTCTTCCTTTCTTTGTTCCTGTGGCTGGGGGGGTATCCCCTCCCTCCACAACATGGAGCCATCTCCTCTGTCTCCCAGTGGGGCAGCACTTCCCCTACCGCTGTCGCTGGCGCCGCCCCCACTACCCCTGCCAGCAGCTGCGGTGGTACATGTGTCCTTCCCTGAGGTGACCAGTGCCCTCCTGGAGTCCCTCAATCAGCAGCGTCTGCAGGGCCAGCTCTGCGATGTGTCTATCCGAGTGCAGGGCCGTGAGTTCCGGGCTCATCGGGCTGTCCTGGCTGCCTCCTCCCCTTACTTCCATGATCAGGTCCTACTCAAGGGCATGACCTCCATCTCACTGCCCAGTGTCATGGACCCAGGCGCCTTTGAGACTGTCCTAGCCTCCGCTTACACTGGCCGCCTCAGCATGGCTGCTGCTGACATTGTCAACTTCCTCACAGTGGGGTCTGTGCTCCAAATGTGGCACATTGTGGACAAGTGCACTGAACTACTCCGAGAAGGCCGGGCCTCAGCTACCACCACCATCACTACTGCTGCAGCCACCTCTGTCACTGTCCCTGGTGCTGGGGTCCCATCCGGGAATGGGGGCACTGTGGTCCCTGCTACCATGGGCTCTGCACGCTCCCATGCCTCCAGCCGGGCCAGTGAGAATCAATCTCCCAGCAGCAGCAACTACTTCAGCCCCAGGGAGTCCACTGATTTCTCATCTTCCTCCCAAGAGGCATTTGCAGCTTCTGCAGTGGGCAGTGGGGAGCGTCGAGGAGGTGGCCCTGTGTTCCCAGCCCCTGTCGTTGGCAGTGGGGGGGCCACATCTGGAAAGCTGCTGCTGGAGGCAGATGAGCTGTGCGATGATGGTGGGGATGGGAGGGGGGCAGTGGTTCCTGGGGCTGGGCTCCGGAGACCCACCTACACACCCCCTAGCATCATGCCACAGAAACACTGGGTATACGTGAAGCGAGGTGGTAATTGCCCAGCACCAGCACCGCTGGTTCCCCAAGACCCAGATCTGGAGGAGGAAGAGGAGGAGGAAGACCTGGTGTTGACCTGTGAGGATGATGAAGATGAAGAACTAGGGGGTAGCTCCAGGGTTCCAATGGGGGGAGGGCCTGAGGCTACCCTCAGCATAAGTGATGTCCGTACCCTGAGTGAGCCCCCAGACAAGGGAGAGGAGCAGGTTAACTTCTGTGAGTCCTCCAATGACTTTGGTCCATATGAGGGTGGGGGTCCTGGGGCAAGTCTTGATGACTCAGGGGGGCCAACTCCCTCTTCCTATGCACCCTCCCACCCTCCTCGACCACTTCTTCCCTTGGACATGCAGGGCAACCAGATCTTGGTCTTCCCGTCGTCTTCATCCTCCTCCTCACAGGCTCCTGGCCAACCACCAGGGAACCAAGCAGAACACGGGGCAGTGACTGTGGGGGGCACGTCGGTGGGGAGCCTGGGTGTGCCGGGTAGCGTTGGTGGGGTCCCTGGAGGGACTGGCAGCGGGGACGGGAATAAGATCTTTCTGTGCCATTGTGGGAAGGCCTTCTCCCACAAGAGCATGCGGGACCGGCACGTGAACATGCACCTCAATCTGCGGCCGTTTGACTGTCCCGTGTGCAACAAAAAGTTCAAGATGAAGCACCATCTGACTGAGCACATGAAGACGCACACAGGTCTCAAGCCCTACGAGTGCGGAGTCTGCGCCAAGAAGTTCATGTGGCGAGACAGCTTCATGCGCCACCGAGGACACTGTGAGCGCCGGCACCGCCTGGGTGGGGGCGGAGCTGGACCTGGGCCTGGGACGCCCACGGGGCCATCCTTACCTTCCAAGAGAGAGTCTCCCGGAACGGGCGGGGGCAGCGGCGACGAAGCGAGTGCGGCCACGCCCCCGTCCAGTAGACGTGTCTGGTCCCCACCCAGCGTCCACAAGGTGGAGATGGGCTTCAGTGGAGGTGGAGGAGCAAACTGAAGGGGCAGGCTACTGGGGTGGGGTAGCTTTCGGGAAAGGGAATAAGCACGATACAAGGGCGCTGTGACCCCCGGGTGATCTCCCACCACACTGTCTTCCTTTATCTCTGTGGACTTGTATATATTCTGGAAGGGGAACCACAGTTGCACCATCGCCCGCCCATTCTACTACTCAACCCCTCCCTCCCAAGATATTTCCGGAACTAAACCCTTCCTTTCCCTCTGATGGGTACACTGAAGCCCCTGCTCCAGAGTAGGGTGCACATGGAGGGTAGGAGAGGGGGCGTGTTGAGCATCTTGCAGTCACAGGGTCAGGGGTCAGGTGGTTGTAGTCTGTGCCTGAAGTCTGTGTTTGTGTTGTCGTGGAGACCAGGCCTTTGAGCCCCACCCTTGTCCTAGAACCTACCCCCTCTCAAGGATGCGCTCTTTATTTCT
>NW_022310039.1:0-1713 GCF_002776525.5 Piliocolobus tephrosceles
ATTGAAATATCTATGTTAGTCTACACATGCCTGAAAACAAAAGGTTATAAAAATCAAATGTTAGCAGTGGTTATTTCTGCAGAATAGGATTACGGATGATTTTTATTATTTTGTTTATCTGTTTTCTATATTTTATAGGAGATTTTAAAATTTAAAAAAAGCTGTACTGGTCTTGCTTGTTACAAAAGGAATGAACAGTCACTGTAAGATATTCAAATAACACAAACAATGTGGAAGTACAGTAAACTTGGAAAGTGAAGTTTGTTTCTTCCTGGCTGCCAACATTGTGGTTTCCTCCCCAGCACCACCCCACCCCTTCCATCCAGAAAACAGCCAGGCAGTTTGGGTGGGATTATCCCTACCCACAGCTCCAGGAGTGGCTTCTGGAATTTTCTAACCCTGAGGTTCTCAATCCTAATATCCAAACCCAGATATTGTAACAAACGTTTCATAACACTGTCTTTACCATCCTGACTTATCAATAGATCTTATATTATACCTTCCAGCACACATAATTTTAAGTTGGGAGTCAAGCTTGCTGATATTTTAGTGTTTTCTTTATTTTATATATGTTTATATGTATCTTTGTATGCCCATCCAGGCACGTGCGTATCATACATCCTATTTTAGCTGTTGAGTACATATTACACTTAGAAAAAGTTCCATAGGAAAACACCAAAGCTGAAGAAAGATGTCAACCATCATTTTAGAGAACCTTTTGAGTGCTGCATAGGTGTGTGCACACACTTTAAAAATCAATATAATGCTGTAAGTATAAAGGATAAATAAAATAATGCATTATAAAATGATATGTGTTTCAGTAAGTAAGTGCTTGATGGCGGGCATGGTGGCTCACACCTGTAATCCCAGCACTTTGGGAGGCTGAGGCAGGAGGATCACTTGAGCCCAGCCTGGGCTATGGTAGAAAGACCTTGTTGCTACAAAAAAAAAAAAAAAGTAAATGCTTGAGCACAAGTATAATAGAAGACATAATGAAGTAATTAGATACTTGCACCTAACAGAATCGCCATTTATGTAACAGTGTTTATTGAGTACCTACTATGTGCTGGGCACCGTTTACTAGGGATACAGACAGAAATTCTTGCCTTAGGCTCAGCACAGTGGCTCATGCCTGTAATCTCAGCACTTTGGGAGGCCAAGGTGGGTAGATTGCTTGAGCTCAGGAGTTCGAGACCAGCCTGGGCAACATGGCGAGACTATGTCCCTACTAGAAATACAAAAAAAAAAGCTGGGCATGGTGGTGCATCTCTGTGGCCCTAGCTACTCAGGTGGCTGAGGTGGGAGGATCGCTTGAGCCTGGGGGGCAAAGGTTGCAATGAGTAAGATCACACCACTATCCTCCAGCTGCACCATAGAGTGAGACCATGTCAAAAAAAAAAAAAAAGATAAAAGAAAGCAGGGGGAGCAGGTAGAGACAGAGAGACAGAAGGAAAGAAAGAGAAAAAAAAGGAAGGAAGGAAGGAAAGAAAGCAGGGAAGGAAAGGAAAGGAAGGAAAGAAATCAAAGAAGGAAGGAAGGAAAGAAAGAAAGAAAAAGAAATCCTTGCCTCATGGAGCAAACATTCTAGCAGGGTGGTGTGGGATAGGCCACGAACAATCAACATAGTACATAAGTAAGTTATATATTACATTAGAAGATGACAACTGTCACGATTTTTTTTTTTTTTTTTTTTTTTTTTTTTTTTTTTTTTTT
>NW_022310039.1:1813-12510 GCF_002776525.5 Piliocolobus tephrosceles
TTTTTTTTTTTTTTTTTTTTTTTTTTTTTTTTTTTTGAGATGGAGTCTTGCTCTGTCACCCAGGCTGGAGTACAATGTGCAATGGTGCGATCTCGGCTCAATGGAACCTCTGCCTCTCTGGTTCAAGCGATTCTCCTGCCTCAGCCTTCTGTGTAGCTGGGATTACAGATCATGCCCGGCTAATTTTTGTGTTTTTGTAGAGACAGGGTTTCACCATGTTGGCCAGGCTAGTCTTGAACTCCTGACCTCAGGTGATCCACCCACCTCAGCCTCCCAAAGTGCTGGGATTACAGGCCTGAGCCACCATGCCTGGCCCTGTTATGACTTTTTAAAAGTAGAACAGGGTAAAAGGAAATAAGAGTTCAGAGCAGTAGGGAGGTGGGTAGTGACTTGCAGTTCAAAATAGAGAAGTCAAGGCAGGCCTCACTAGAAGGTACATTTGAGCAAAAATTTAAAGGAGGTGAGGGAATGAATCACACAGATTATCTAAGGGAAAAGTATGCAGGCAGGTGGAATAGCTAATGTAAAGACCCTAAGGCAGAAGCTTGTCTAGCAAGTGCGTGGTCTGTAAGTGGACCAGGGAGGTGGATTAGAGAAGGTACTATAAATAAAAGCTGAAGTAGGAGATGGGTCAGAGAAGTAAAGAAGCTAGATCTTGAAGGGCCTCACGGGCCATTGTAAGGCTTGTATTCTGAGTAAACTGGTGAAACATGAGGAGGTTTTGAGCAGAGGAGTGACATGATCTGACCTACATTTTAAAAGGAAAAATCTGTTGAAAACATTGTAGGAGGAGGAGAAGGGTGGAAGTAGGGAAACCAGTTGGGAGGTTGGTATAAGAATCCAAGCAAGAAATCAATGCAACAGCTTCAAATGCAGACTAATATTCACTAGTGTATTTCATAGACGTCATTGATTGTAGGATACATCCTGATTTCAGAGATGTTAAAATATGCAGTGTGAATTGCATTATGCAGTGTGAATTGCAATATGCAGGGCTAAATCAGTGACTCAAATACCACAAGTGTTGGTTGTTGAAAACATGATTTTCTGAAACAGTGAACAACTTTTGGTAAAGTTCCAAATGTAGCTAAGTACTATTTTCTGTCAATTTACCCATTAGCCTCATATCTGGATATTCTGTTTATATTAAAACCATGCAAAAATAGTTTATATATAAAATGGAATGATAGACTAGGTTAAAATTATTACACACAAGTTTTTAAAAATCTACATTAATGTTGAGCAGAGCATTAAAAGTTGTGCAGAATGTAGGAAGATTCTGTAATATATTTACCCATACATTATCAGAAATTTAATACCCCTGGCCCACATCCTCTAAATGACCAATTATTGTGACAGCGGAAATTTCTCCCCAAGGCCAGGCACGGTGCTCATGCCTATAATTCCAGCATTTTGGGAGGCCAAGGCAGGTGGATCACTGGTCAGGAGTTCGAGACTAGCCTGGCCAACATGGTGAAACCCCATCTCTGCTAAAAATGCAAAAATTAGCCAGGTGTGGTAGCGCATGCCTGTCATCCCAGCTACTCGGGAGTCTGAGGAGGAGGTTGCATTGAGCCGAGATGGCGCCATTGCACTCCAGCGTGGGTGACTAGAGTGAAACTGTCTCAAAAAAAAAAAAAAAAGTTTCTCCCCAAATTTCCAAAGAGAGCCCTAGAATGTGATGCCAGCAGGGTGCATGATCCAGAAACATACTGTTATGGTCCAACCAGAGAGAAGCGTGTTTCAGCTGCATGATGGGTGAAGGGAGACACCCAGCACCTTAGTGACACCTGTAGCCTCGCCTCAATGTGCTGCAACTCTCCCACCACCAGGGGGAGCTAGCCTTAGGATGAGGCTTTTATTATACCTTTTTATGCAATGTTATTTTCTTAAAAATTGTGATAAAATACACATAAAATGTACCATCTAAACCATTTTTACACTGTACAGTTTACGTTCACATTGTTGTGCAACAAATATACCCAGAACTCTTTTATTTGTTTTCTTTTTTTTTGTTTGAGACAGTCTTGCCCTGTTACCCAGGCTGGAGTGCAGTGGCACAATCTTGGCTCACTGCAACCTCCACCTCCCTGGTTCCAGCGATTCTCCTGCCTCAGCACCCCAAGTAGCTGGGACTACAGGCGCCTGCCCCCACCCCCAGCTAATTTTTGTATTTTTAGTAGAGTTGGGGTTTCACCATGTTGCCTAGACTAGTCTCGAACTACTGACCTCAAGTGATCCTCCTGCCTCAGCCTCCCAAAGTGCTGGGATTACAGGCATAAGCCACCTCGCTTGGCCCCAGAACTCTCTTCATTTTGCAAAACTGAAACTCTGTACCCATTATACAATGCCCTGGCAGCCACTATTCTACTTTCTGTCTCTATTAGTTTGATTACCCTAGGTATCTCATCTAAGGGGAATCATACAGTACTTATACTTTGATGTCTAGCTTATTTCACTCAATATAATGTCTTTAAGAGTCTTTTACCACCAGGCATGGTGGCTCATTCCTGTAATCCCAGCACTTTGGGAGGCCGAGGCAAATGGATCACCTGAGGTGGGAGTTCGAGACCAGCCTGACCAACATGGAGAAAACCCATCTCTACTAAAAATACAAAATTAGCCGAGCGTGGTGGCGCATGTCTGTAATCCCAGCTACTCAGGAGGCTGAGGCAGAATTGTTTGAACCCAGGAGGCAGAGGTTGCGATGAGCCAAGATGACACAATTGCACACCAGCCTGGGCAACAAGAGCGGAACTCCATCTCAAAAAAAAAAAAGAGGCTTTTACCTTGAAGGCAAAGGGCAAGATGGAGAAAAGACTGAACCACACTGTTGAACACCTGTCAACCCCTCACCAAAGCCCACTCTGACTTCAGGCGTTTGACTACTTGGCCAATATATTCCACTTATTGTTTTAGTCCATTTGACTCTAATTTTCTGTTGCTTGCACTGAAAATACAAGTGATACCTTCCCCTTCTTTCCTCAAATAGCATTAACATTTTGGTATATAGTCTTTCAGACTCTTTAACATGCAGAATCTTTAATATACAATATATGAAGATGTATATTTAATTTTTACATAAGTGAAATATGCACTATTGAGCAATCTCATTTTTCTCTGAATCTTTCAATAGTAAGAAATATAGATCGAGTTTAAACTCTTATATACCTCTGTTATATGGATGAACCAAAGTTTATTTAACCAACCTATTATTGATAAACATTTAGGATCTTCTCAATGTTTTGATACTATAAACATGTTGTAGTGAGCATTCTTCTAAACATTTCCTTTGAATACATTTCTAGAAGAAATGCCTTCCTGATGGTGGTACCAATTTTTATTCCTAGTAATGCTTGAGAGTTCCTGATTATCATTTTTTTTTGGGGGGGGGGGGTGGAGTGCAGTGGCTCGATCTTGGCTCACTGCAACCTCCGCCTCCTGGGTTCAAACAATTCTCCTGTCTCAGCCTCCTGAGTAACTGGGATTACAGGTAGGTGTCATCACACCCAGCTAATTTTTGTATTGTTAGTAGAGACAAGGTTTCACCATGTTGGCCAGGCTGGTCTCTTAACTCCTGACCTCCAGTGAGCCACCGCACCCGGCCACTGATTCTCTATGTTCTTTAAAATATGGAATATTATCCTGTCCATCAATTTCACCTTTGCTAATGTATAAAAATTACATCTTTTATTATAATTAGCAGTTTTCTTTTGCAAGTGAAGTTGAGAAGTTTTAAATGTTTAATGGCCATTTCCTTTGTGTGTGTGTGAATTGCCTGTTCAATCCTTTGTCTACCAGGATATTTATTGTTTGCCTATTGAGTCATAAAAGCTCTTTATAGAATTAAAGATATTAAATCCTAGTCAATCATACATGTTGCAAATATTTTCTTCAGTTCATTCTTTGCATTTTAACTTTTTTTTTTTTTTCCGGAGATGGAGTTTCACTTTTGTTGCCCAGGCTGGAGTGCAATGGCACGATCTCAGCTCACCACAACTTCAGCCTCCCAGGTTCAAGCGATTCTCCTGCCTCAGCTTCCCGAGGAGCTGGGATTACGGGCATGTGCCACCGCACCCGGCTAATTTTGTATTTTTAGTAGAGACAGGGTTTCTGCATGTTGGTCAGGCTGGCCTCAAACTCCCACCCTGATGTGATTCACCTGACTCGGCCTCCCAAAGTGCTGGGATTACAGGCGTGAGCCACCGTGCCTGGCTGTATTTTAACTTTTTAAATGGAATCTTTTCCATATATAAGTTTTATTTATTTTAGTATTAGTTTTTCTTATATGAATATCCAATTGCCCCAACATCATTTATTGAATAATCCATCCCATTGTTTTTTGTTTTGTTTTGTTTTTGAGATGGAGTCTCCCTCCGTCGCCCAGGCTGGAGTGTGGCGGTGCGATCTCAGCTCACTGCAACCTCAGCTGCCCAGGTTCAAGCTATTCTCCCACCTCAGCTTCCCAAGTAGCTGGAATTACAGGTGTATACCACCACATCCAGCTGATTTTTTTTTTTTTGAGACAGAGTCTTGCTCTGCCGCCCAGGCTGGAGTGCAGTGGCCAGATCTCAGCTCACTGCAAGCTCCGCCTCCCGGGTTTACGCCATTCTCCTGCCTCAGCCTTCTGAGTAGCTGGGACTACAGGCGCCCGCCTCATCGCCTGGCTAGTTTTTTGTATTTTTTAGTAGAGACGGGGTTTCACTGTATTAGCCAGGATGGTCTCGGTCTCCCAAAGTGCTGGAATTACAGGCTTGAGCCACCGCGCCCGGCCTCCAGCTGATTTTTGTAATTTTAGTAGAGACGGGGTTTCACCATGTTGGCCAAGATGGTCTTGAATTCCTGACCTCAGGTGATCTGCCCGCCTTGGCCTCTCAAAGTGCTGGGATTACAGGCATAAGCCACCAGGCCTGGCCCATCCCATTGTTTTGAAATCTCATTTTTGTATCTTCATTTCCCACTCTAAGACTCCATAGTACATGGATTAGCTTTTGGACTTTGTTTGTTCTATTAATTTTTTTTCTACCCCTGTGCCAGTGCTTCTCATAATTCTTTTCTTTCTTTCAAATTTTTCTAGGCTTATCTCACATCCGTGTTTTCAGATGCACTTTATAAACAATTTGACAAATTTTAAAATATCTATTGGGATTTTGTTTATAATTCCATTGCAATCTTAGATTAATATGTGAAGAAGTGATTTATTTTTGAGTTGATTTATATATTGAGTTTTCCCTTCCATAAATATATATGTCTATTATTCAAGTTTTATTTTATTTATTTTAGCAGAATTTTGGTTTTTTCTGTAAAGGTCTTACACATTTTAGATTAAGTTTTATCAGAGGTATTTCATAGCTGTTGCTATTACTGTGAATCAAGTATTTTTATAACTGGTATATGGTGGGGCGGTGTGTGTGTGTGTGTGTGTGTGTGTCTGTTTATAAACATATTGCTGTAGTTTGAATGTGTGTTTCCAAAATTCACATGGAAACTTAATCCCCATTGTGGTGGAATGGAAAGGTGAAGCTTTTGTGGAGGTGATTAAGTCATAAGGACTCCTCATGAACGGATTAATGCCCTTATTAAAGAGGCTTCAAGAGAGTTTGCTCCTTTTCTGCCCTCTCATCTTCCACCATGTGAGGATATAGCATTTGTCCCCTCTGGAGGACACAGCAACAAGGCGCCATCTTAAAAGGAGAGAGAGCAGTCCCCACCAGACATCAAACCTGCCCCTTGATCTTGAACTTCCCAGCCTTCAGAACTGTGAGACAGAAATTTATATTATTTATAAATTACCCAGTTTGCAATATTTTGTTATAGCAGCACAAAGAGACTAAGACATACACACATGTATATATACAGTAGATATCCACTTAACCACTCTACTGAACTAATATTATTTTCTTTTTTGACATTTTCTCAGTAGATCAAATAGCCTCCAAATAATGATGTTTTTAACTCTCTTTCAAAAGTATTTTTATTGTCCTATCCTTCCAGAAAAACATTTTTTAAAATTTAAAAATAGAACTAGTGGCTGACATCTTGACATCTTTGTCCTATTTCCTTCCTTTTTTTTTTTTTTTTTTTTTTTGAGACACCATCTCCCTCTGTCACCTAGGCTGGAGTGCAGTGGCATGATTTTCGCTCACTGCAACCTCCACATCCTGGGCTCAAATGATCCTCCTGCCTCAGCCTTCCAAGCAACTGGAAGGTATGTACCACCACACCTGGCTAATTTTTACATTTTTTGTGGAGATGGGGTCTCCTTATGTTGCCCAAGCTGGTCTTGAACTCCTGACCTCAACTGATCTGCCTGCCTCAGCCTTCCAAAGTGCTGGAATTACAGGCATGAGCCACCATGCACAGCCTCCTTCCTTTTGTTAATAACAGCTTTATTGAGATACAATTCATTTACCAAAAACATCCTCCCACCTCAGCCTCCTGCGTAGCTGAGATTACAGGCATATGCCAACATACCTGGCATGACAATTCAGTGTTTTTTAGAAAGTTGAGATGGATCCTAAAGTCACTAGCAGCTGGAGGCTCTCAACCAGCGACATTCGTTATAGCTGAATGGCAAGTTTTCTTTTTTCTTAATAGAGTCAGGGCAGGCTGGGTGAGGTGGCTCACACCTGTAATCCCAACATTTTGGGAGGCTGAGGTGGGCAGATGGCTCGAATCTAAGAGTTCAAGACTAGCCTAGGCGACATGGTGAAACTCCGTCTCTACAAAGTATACAAAAATGAGCCAGGTGTGATGGCACACTTGTAGTCCCAGCTACTTGGGAGGATGACGTGGGAGGATTGCTTGAGCCCGGGAGGTCAAGGCTGCAGTGACCCAAGATTGCGCCACTGCACTCCAGCCTGAGTGACTCGGGAAGACCCTATCTCGAAGAAAAAAAAATACAGTCAGGGAGTCTCACTATGTTGCCCAGGCTGGTCTGGAACTCCTGGTCTCAAGAAGTCCTCCTGCCTCAGCACCCCTATATTGCCATATTTGTATTGTATTTTTTTTCTTTTTTTTTAGACAGAGTCTTGCTCTGTTGCCCAGGCTAGAGTGTAGTGGCATGATCTCAGCTCACTGTGACCTCCACCTCCCGGGTTCAAGCGATTCTCCTGCCTCAGCCTCCCAAGTAGCTGGGATTACAGGCACCCACCACCACACCTGGCTAATTTTTGTATTTTTGGTAGAGTTGGGGTTTCGCCATGTTGGCCAGGCTAGTCTCAAACTCCTGACCTCAGGTGATCCACCCGCTTCAGCCTCCCAAAGTGCTGGGATTATAGTCTTGAGCCACCATGCCCAGCCTGTATTGTAATTTTTTACATGCATGTTCTCACACAAAGTTTAGGATATCCTCCTCTCTTAGATAATTATTTGTATCCCCCCAAAGTGCCTAGCGTGATTTCTTGCCCATGGTAGAACCTCATTAAATATGTGTAAAATAAATTAGTAAATACCTGCCCATTGATTTTGGGACCTTTAGATAATTTGGGGTAGAAAAGTATACAATGCAGTCTTTACAATACAGCCCACAAATGGTAAATGTTTAACAACTGGCTTTTGGGAGTACTGATTTGTAGTGTTTGCTGATTTCCACTTATAAATACTCCCACCATGGTCAATTTCAAGCTGCCCACGTAACATTAGCCAGGATGCAAAATTTCTGAAAATTTAACCATCAGTTCTCTCAAACTGATAATAAGCCAGCTCCAGCATGCCACTCGTCCTTACATTCAAAGAGTTTTTGTGTGTGTTTTTCCTTCAGATTTGTATTTATTGAAAGATAAAATTAGAGTAATATTAAAGTTTTAAAAAGTAATTCACCTATCATTCAACTACGCTAAACCCACCATAACTTTATTTTTCTTGTTCCCTTTCAGTCTTTGCTTCACACATGCATATTTTAAGTAGTGTAATTATCCAATTTTAAAAAGCATTGTGACAAATTTTTAACATATGCAAAATAGAAGAATAAAATAATGAACCCCATGTACTAGTACCTAGCACCTTAAAACATTAACCTATGACCAGTCCTATCCCATCTACATCACCAGCTACTTGCCCACCCACATACTATTTGAAACAAATTCTAGACATCATATCCTTCCGTCTGTAAATATTTCAGCAGTAACCTTTCCATTTTTCATTCAGCTTTTTGCACTTGTAGCCTAAGGAAGACAAAGACATAAATAATTCAACTAAAACATTTTTAAGTATTCCGATATTGGCAGTAAGGGTTGATTTGGCGGACAAAGGAGGAGTGTATAAAAGCTACAACATCTGGAAAGCTTTATTACTGAGTCTTTTCATTTTTATCCCCATCTTGCTTTGTGTGGTAAAGTGCAGTAGAATCCCATTAAAATTCCAGGTGTTATCATATACACAACAATGTAACATGGACTGAAGTAATCATCAAAACAAATTTAAGGCCAGGCGCAGTGGCTCACGCCTGCAATCCCAGCACTTTGGGAGGCTGAGGCAGATGGATCACTTGAGGTCAGGGGTTCAAGACCAGCCTGGCCAACATGGTGAAACCCTGTCTCTACCAAAAATACAAAAATTAGCCAGGTGTGATAGCACATGCCTATAATCCTAGCTACTTGGGAGGCTGAGGCACAAAGAATCGCTTGAACCCGGGAGATGGAGGTTCAGTGAGCTGAGATCGTGCCATTGCACTCCAGCCTGGGCCTGGGCAACAGACTGAGACTCTGTCTCAAAAGAAAACAAAAATTATTTCATAGAACTAAATCCTAAGGCCGGGCACCGTGGCTCACGCCTGTAATCACACCACTTTGGGAGGCCGAGGCAGGCAGATCACCTGAGAGCAGGAGTTCAAGACCAGCCTGACCAACATGGAGAAACCCTGTCTCTACTAAAAATACAAAATTAGCCGGGGTGGTGGCGCATGCCTGTAATCCCAGCTACTCGGGAGGCTGAGGCAGGAGGATCGCTTGAACCCGGGAAGTGGGGACTGTGGTGAGCCGAGATCACGCCATTGCACTCCAACCTGGGCAACAAGAGTGAAACTCCGTCTCAAAAAAAAAACAAAAAAAAAAAAACCGAAATCCTAAAGCAGTTATTAGTCATTCTCTCCAATGTCAACTATTTTATTTTATTTATTTAATTTTTTTTTTCCCGAAACGGAGTCTCGCTCTGTCCCCCAAGGCTGGAGTTACAGCGACGTGATCTCACCTCACTGCAAGCAATTCTCCTGCCTCAGCCTCCTGAGTAGCTAGGATCATAGGCGTGTGCCACTACGCCCAGCTAATTTTTGTAATTTTAGTAGAGACAGGGTTTTATCATGTTGGCCAGGCTGGTCTCGAACTCCTAACTTCATGACCTGCCCATCTCAGCCTCCCAAAGTGCTGGGATGACAGGCGTGAGCCACCATGCCTGGCCAATGTCAGCTATTTTAAAAGACTTCACTATAAACCCCCTTGGACAAATTTTATTTTTAAAATTTTCCATCTGATTATTCATTGATGAGACATTTTCAGAGAGATAGATTCTTGTCTCCTTCCCTCATCCCACTATTTCATGCTGTAGTGTCATGAATGGTGTTACCCCTCAACCCCTGAGGGAAGATCGGTATAGAGGAGACAGTGTTGAAGCCCAGCAACAAATAGAAATTTGACAAACAGGAAATCCTCATTATTCCCACATTTCCCACATATGGCATTTGACATTCTAGTAGAATAACTCACCAGTGTAAACTAGGGGACAAGAGACTGCCCTTGTTAGTTTTCTAATGCCATTGGACTATGAGTTACAATTCTAGTCATGTATACTATCTTTTACCCTGGCTCTACCCTGTAAGGAAGATATTATGATGGCAAATTTGCAGATGAGAAAACCAAGATTCAGAAAGAGGTACACAAGAGCAAATGCTTAAATGTGGTAGAGCCAGGATCTGAACCCTAGTGCATCAGTTAGGGCTATTTTGGTTGCAAACAAAAGGAACTGGCTAAGTTCAGCCCAACAAGGGGGCCTTAGTCAAAGGGATATTGAACAGCCCACAGAATGAATAGGAAGCTGAAGGAGACATGCTAGAAGGGCTGCAGGGATGACCCCATCCGCAGTCTGGAAAGAGTGAACTCAATCTGCGACATTTCCAGTCACCAATTCTGTCTGATGTCAAGGTCCGACATTCTTTCCCCACAAGATGTAAGTATGCTTCATTATGGCTTTTAAAAATTGTGGTAAAAAATATACAACATAACTTTTGGGTTTGGTTGGTTGTTTGTTTTGAGACAGGATCTCACTCTGTTGCGTGGGCTGGAGTGCAGGGGCACAAACACGGCTCACTGCAGCCTTGACCTCTCGGGCTCAAGCCATCCTCCCATCTCAGCCCCCTGAGTAGCTGGGACTACAGGTGCACACCACCACACCCAGCTAATTATATATATATATTAACCATTTTAACCATGTTTAAGTGTACAGTTCAGTGGCATTAAGTACATTCACATTAGCTTTACAATTTCTTTTTTTTTTTTTTTTTTTTTTTGAGACAGAGTCTCGCTCTATCGCCCAGGCTGGAGTGCAGTGGCCGGATCTCAGCTCACTGCAAGCTCCGCCTCCTGGGTTTACACCATTCTCCTGCCTCAGCCTCCCGAGTAGCTGGGACTACAGGCGCCCGCCACCTCGCCCGGCTAGGTTTTTGTACTTTTTTAGTAGAGACGGGGTTTCACCGTGTTAGCCAG
>NW_022310039.1:12610-13176 GCF_002776525.5 Piliocolobus tephrosceles
CGGCCTCCCAAAGTGCTGGGATTACAGGCTTGAGCCACCGCGCCCGCCCGGCCTAGCTTTGCAATTTCATTTGTGGCCTTTAATGATACCTTTTGAATCATGTATCTACAGGGTCTGGGGAAGAAAGAGATCTTTACATCCTAAGGTATGTAAATACAACTACTGGAACTTACCAAACACAAAATTAGGGAAATAGAGAAAAACTGATTGGAGGTAAGAGAGAGAAATAAACAGAGCAGGCAAGGCTCTCCTCTCTGGCACTCAGTGAATGTACACCCCAAGTGAACAAGAAGTGAAAACCTCAGGCACCCACAGGAACCTTCTGCTTCTCATAGTTGGGCATCTCTCCAGGCTGAGGGGAATTCTGAATTTAAGAGTATTTTGCTATAATACTGTACCAAACACAAACAAGTACTTCTCCAACTATTAATGCTACCTGAAAAAACAATGATCTGCCCTAATGCTAGAGGAAAAACTGGGTGAGAGTTAATAAAAGATTGGGACAGCTTGAGGCCTTCCTAAAATATTTACAAGGACAATTTTTATTATATCCAATGTTCATCTAT
>NW_022310041.1:0-1480 GCF_002776525.5 Piliocolobus tephrosceles
AAGTAGACAGAGGCTCCTAGAGGGTGAGAAGGGTGGGGGAAGAGAGAGATAGGGAGAAATTTGTTAAAGAATACAAAATTATAGCTGGATAGGAATAAGTTCTAGTGTTCTATAACATAGGATGACTACAGTTAACAAGAATATATAGTTTCAGGCTGGGCCCGGTGGCTCATGCCTGTAATCCTACCACTTTGGGAGGCTGAGTTGGGTGGATCACCTGAGGTCAGGAGTTTGAGACCAGCCTGGCCAACCTGGTGAAACCCCGTCTCTACTAAAAATACAAAAATTAGCCAGGCATAGTGGTGGGTGCCTGTAACCCCAGCTACCAGGGAGGCCAAGGCAGGAGAATAGCTTGAACCTGGGAAGCAGATGTTGCAGTGAGCTGAGATCACACCACTACACTCCAGCCTGGGCAACAGAGCAAGACTTTGTCTCAAAAAAAAAAAAAAAAAAAGAATAGATAGTTCCAGATAATTGGAGGAAGGGTATTGAACATTACCAACACAAAGAAATGATAAGTGTTTGAGATAGCGGATATGCTAATTATGCTGATCACATACATTACATGTATTATAACATCACTGTGTACTCCATACATATGTACAGTACACAATTATGTGTCAGTTAAAAAAGAAAAAGCTGAACTTAGATTGGAATGGCTATGAAGTAGCTAAGTTTTTCATATTTTTGATAGAGACCCTAGGCATTTATTTTAAGTAAACTACCCTTGGCTTCAGGAAATGTTTAATATTTGAATTTTAGCCTTGCATTTTATAATACAGAGAGGTAAAACTGTAGGCTTGCTTTACATACAGTCACAGGGGTTAGCCGTGATGACATTTTTATGTAATAAGGGGGAAATATACCTTAATTAATAGGCATACATGCTCATTTTTCTCCCTGGTACACATTTTTAGTCGTTGTCCAGGCATTGTGATACTTATGTAAACAGTATGCGATATCTTAGGTAGGAATCAGAATTTTAAGGTAAGAATACTCAGAGTTATATATTTTTCAAACTTTCAAACTGGACATTTTACATGTCCATTATAAAACTGTAATTAAATTTTCAAAAAGACAATACCTGTCTTTAATATGAATGATGCTCTAGCATTTTTTTTCTTTTTTTTTTTTTTTTTGGAGACAGGGTCTCACTTTCTCCCAGGCTGGAGTGTAGTGGTGCAATCATGGCTCACTGCAGCCTCAGCCTCATAGGTTTGAGAGATCCTCCCACCTCAGCCTCCCAAGTAGCTGGGACCACAGGTGTACAACACCACGCCCAGCTAACGTTTAAAATTTTTTGCAGAGACAGGACCTCCCTCTGTTGCTCAGGCTGGTCTGGAATTCCTAGGTTCAAGTGATTGTCCTGCTTCATCCTCCCAAAGTGCTGTGATTGCAGGCATGTGCCACTGCCTGGCCCCATATAAGTGGGATGATGACTTTAGCCTAGGAGTTCCACACCAGCCTGGGTAACATGGCA
>NW_022310042.1:0-5548 GCF_002776525.5 Piliocolobus tephrosceles
GGATCACAAGGTCAGGACATCGAGACCATCCTGGCGAACACGGTGAAACCCCGTTTCTACTAAAAATACAAAAAATTAGCCGGGTGTGGTGGTGGGCGCCTGTAGTCCCAGCTACTCGGGAGGCTGAGGCAGGAGAATTGTGTGAACCCGGGAGGCAGAGGTTGCAGTGAGCTGAGATCCCGCCATTGCACTCCAACCTGGGCGACAGAGCACTTTGTCTCAAAAAAAAAAAAAAAAAAAATACAGTCACATGGTTCAAAAATCAAACCTAGGCAGAGACACACTGTTGCTTCCCCTGCCCACCCCTTCTACCCAGTTTCCCACCTGCTCCCTCAACTTTTCAGTCTCCTCTGTAACCTCCTTGTTCTCTGGAATGAGTACCTAGTGGTAGCATGTTGCATTACTTGTGTTGTGTGTTTTTTACTAACCATATGTACTGGAGTACTTTATCAGAGTGTCCCTCTTTGTTTTTAAAGAAACTTAGTATTCAGTGTGGGGATGTGTGTTTTGTGTATCTTTGTTTAGTGAGTCTCTTATTGGTGGATACTTGGGCTTATTGCCACAATGTTGCTATACAAATAAGTGCTGAGGGCCTGGTGCAGTGACTCACGCCTGTAATCCCAGCACTTTGGGAGGCCGAGGTGGTTGGATCACCTGAGGTTGGGAGTTTTAGACCAGCCTGGCCAACTTGGAGAAACCCCATCTCTACTAAAAACTACAAAAATTAGCTGGGCATGGTGGCACATGCCTGTAATCCCAGCTACTCGGGAGGCTGAGGCAGGAGAATCACTTGAATCTGGGAAGGGGAGGTTGCAGTGAGCTGAGATGGCACCACTGCACTCCAGCCTAGGCAACAAGAGTGACACTCCTTCTCAAACAACAATAACAACAACAATAAAACAAACACAAATAGTGCTGCAGGGCCTGCCCTGGAACACGTGTGCTCCATGTGTGCACGTGTGTATGCCCGTGCCCATGCACAGGTGGGGATGCACCTAGTGTGGGCTGGTTGTCACCAGGTTGCTCCTGTACAACTTGATTTCTCTCACCGCCAACATGGATGCTGGTCTCCCAGCCTCGCGTGTGGGCTTTTGGGATTTTGCCTCCTAAAGCACAAAATGGTGACCCTGATGTAGTTTGAGCATTTTAAAGTCTATTAGTATTTAAGGGTCATTGATACTACTTTTTTTTTTTTTTTTTTTGAGACGGAGTCTCGCTCTGCCTCCCAGGCTGGAGTGCAGTGGCCGGATCTCAGCTCACTGCAAGCTCCGCCTCCCGGGTTCACGCCATTCTCCTGCCTCAGCCTCCCAAGTAGCTGAGACTACAGGCGCCGCCACCTCGCCCGGCTAGTTTTTTTTTGTATTTTTTAGTAGAGACGGGGTTTCACCGTGTTAGCCAGGATGGTCTCGACCTCCTGACCTCGTGATCCGCCCGTCTCGGCCTCCCAAAGTGCTGGGATTACAGGCTTGAGCCACCGCGCCCAGCCGATACTACTTTTTAATGGGCTCTGTTAAAATGAAATGCGATGGAAATGGAAAACTAACCTGTTCAGTTGCTTCATCATACCTATTAAATGAGGTAATACGGCGTGGTGCCAGCTATTTTGATGTTTTGAATCAGGATATTTTCTCTTTTTTGCTTTGTTTTTAGCTTATAATATCTCAGTGTTACTCCCAGTCTTTTTCTTTTTTTCTTTTGCTGTTGTAAAAGAAAACGTTTACTTTCTTATCTTACAGGGATCATTGCAAGAGGTCATAGGTTGGGGGTTAACAGGATGGAAATACTATGCCAATGTGATTGGTCCAATCCAGTGCGAAGGCCTGGCCAACCTGGGAGTCACACAGTTTGCCTATGCAGAGAAGCGCTTCCTGATTCTGTCACGCAATGGCCGTGTGCACACAGAGGCCTACAATAGTGACACACTGGTGAGTGTTCTGGGCACTGTGCCTGCAGTGTTCCCTTTGGGGGCAGGGTCTGTACTGCAGATGCACAAGCTCTGGTCTTTCTTGAAGCCATTGGGTTTCTGAAGATTGATAAGCTTCTGTTTATTGTATATTATGCTTAATGGTCTCAACTGTAATATTGTCAAGATGTGGGTTGTGAAGGTTAGGAAGTCCTTACAGTGAAACTCATTGCTAATCATGAGATTCCCGTTCGGAAACTCATTTTCCATGTGTAAACTCATTTGACTTTGTGGCCAGGCGACCGATGAGGGAGTTGGGCCTCACGGGGATAGTGGCAGATTGGGACACGGCATGTTTTCATTAAAGCGAGGTGTTCCTCCCTGTCGGCTGCATGTCTCTGTGGCACGGGGCCAGCCTGCCCTGCCCCTGCGTCGGCTCTGGTCTTGCCGCAGAGCACTTGGAGGCTACCTGCTGTTCTGTTGGTGCTGGGTGGGAAGGGCTGGAGAGCCGGCCCCGTGGCCTGCAGGCACTTATGCCCCACTTCAGTTAGAGCAGGCTTTGCTCGGGGATACATGATGAAGGAGAGCTGCGCTGATTTCATTTTCCTTGGACTGATGATGACTTTTCTTCCTATTTTTCTTTTTTTAGACCCCCACAGCTGGTCCAAGGCCTTGCCTCCAGAAACATTGTAAAAATTGCTGCCCATTCTGATGGTCATCACTGCGTAGCCTTGGCTGCCACTGGAGAGGTGTACTCCTGGGCTTTGGGGACAGGACGGCTGGGCCATGGGAACACTGTGTATGTATCGCTCATTCCTGTAGGGGACACACTCTCCTTTTATGTTGCCATATCCTAGACAGGCTGGAGCGCAGAAGTGTGTGCAGGTGTTTCCAGCTGCCCGGACGTGCAGCGCTGGGGTGGAGTGGACACTAGGATATGCCCCCTCCTTGGTGATGGCTTAGGAACTCTCTGCCCATGTGTGGAACGCAACAGGAATTGGCCTTTCTGCTCTTCTCCACCCCGTGCAGCCTTGGCCGCCTTCTCTCTACTCAAACTGTATCCCCACTCTGGAGTTCGCCAGAACAAATCCCACAGCACTGTTCCTTCATTCACAAACAGTTCACCTTGTCTCCCATAGGTAAGGTTGTCACCCTTTCCTTGAACCATGAGATTATTTTTACAGGAACAAAAGTCAGCAGTTTCTTTGTAATATTATCCTATTCGGTGGAACCTTTTATTGTGAAAGAACAGAAATAAAGTTGTTACAATTGCCAGGTTGTAAAAATTGGGAGGTCTGCCAGCCCCATGAGTGATGGGAACCGTCTTGTTCTTTGCTGTTGTGCGTGGAACTTTGGCATTAGGTTTAAATGAAGGATGTATGTACACACCAACCCAGCAAGCCCATTTCATGCGAGCTGGAGCCCTGAGCAGGGAGCGGACAGTGCAGAACTTGAAATGAGCGTAGTCGTGACTGCCCTTGTGTCCCTTAAGAGGAGCCTGGAGGGCATGGGCCATGCACACCACAGGGTGGAGATGAGGGCATCATTGCTGACAGCATCTGCTGGGAAGATCCCAAACTGGGAGAAAAGCAGAGTGATGTGTATCGTGCGGTGCATGTATGCCAAGCTCAGAGCAGCCCAACCCTGACAGTGTTGTAAGGGATTCAGACAAATGTAAAATGAGTGAAAAACAAAAGATTGATCTCCATGGAATTTATAGCTGCTACTCTCACTCTGGATCCTAAGGGCTGGGATTGACATGGGGTACACGGGACTTGAAAGGCTTTGAGGTACGGGACAGGGTGGTATGTCTGCTTATTTCCTTCAGGTATTTATTACTGACTTCGTATAAAATATTCCATAGTAAAACAATTCTCAGTGCAGAGTAAGTGCTAGGATGAGTAACTTATCCCTTATTCTAGGACTTCAAGGAAGGAAGAGAGATCAGTGCAGATGGCAGAAGCTAGAGATAACCTTTTGGGGAAGTTGAAACTTAAGCTGAATAAGGGAGAGGTTGTACTGGGGTAGAGTCATCGGACTGTTGCTGTGTGTGCCTGTGCCACTGTGTGTACTATTTTTGAAATGAAGTATTGCTCTTGTTGCCTAGGCTGGAGCACAGTGACACGATCTTGGCTCACGGCAACCTCTGCCTCCTGGGTTCAAGCGATTCTCCTGCCTCAGCCTCCCAGGTAGCTGAGATTACAGACATGCACCACCACGCCTGGTTAATTTTATATTTTTAGTAGAGACGAGGTTTCTCCATGTTGGTCAGGCTGGTCTCGAACTCCTCACCTCAGGTTATCTGCCCGCCTGGGCCTCCCAAAGTGCTGGGATTACAGGCGTGAGCCACCGCACCCGGTCTGAAGTCTCTTATAAAGACCCTAATCCTGTTGGGTCAGATCCCGCTCTCAGGACCTGATTTTACCTTAATGACCTCCTTAGAGGCCCTGTCTCCTAATACAGCCACATTAGGAGTTGGAACTTCATGAATTTTGCGGGGGACACAAACATTGATTTCATAGTAACCCTCCTTCTCCCTTCCTCTCCTTTCATGCTGTTTATTTGGGGATGAAACTATGTCTTCCAAATGTCTTATAGTCTGGATTGGGTGGTGGCTTCCTTGTGGTGTTGGCTAACATCTTCCTGTCTCCCTGTTTCTCCAATACAGTAGGAGTTAGGGTTGGAGGGTGGTTGGACCAGGCTGAATCTCAGGCAGGAAGCTTCATAGGCATGTATTCCCTCCTGCCCCTTGTCAACAGGCAAACAGGTTTGAGTGGGTGAGGTCTTGTGAGCCTGCTCCTTCCTTGATGACATTCTGTATTAATTGTCCATCTCATAGCTCCAGTAGGCATTAGTGTCATCACCTAGACCTATCATTAGGGGCTGCACCATAGTGATTTTCTCACTTCATCTTTTCTGAGTTCGTTAGCTGGAATTCTCTTCTGGGAAAAAAAGCTTTGTTATTAATCTTGGTTACTGTTGATAATACAGGGAGACTTGATCAGTTTTCAGAATGATGCACTGGTGTTCTGCTGTGTATAAAGATGACCAGGAAGCTCTGTTTTCCTTATTATCATGATGACCAACCCATTGGCTTTTAGGGTGTGATGTTTCCACTGTTATGTTTTTGATGATCAGAGGATGCTTTTGAGTGAACCTGGTAATCTTTGAAAGCTCTCTTGCTTTATGACACAAGTTGATCCAGGCTCTTCCTATATATTTCCTGCCTGAGACACAAAGCCAGCCAGTTTTCTAAAGAGTTTCTGTTCACTTTAGCATTAAATAATACTTAGAATGCACTCTGGGTGCTAGATGAAATTCTTCTTTTTTTTGGAGCTGGGATCTCACTTTGTCACTCAAGCGGGAGTGCAGTGGTGTGCTCTTGGCTCATTGTAACCTCCACCTTCCAGGCTCAAGCAGTCCTCTCAACTCAGTCTTCCAAGTAGCTGGGACCATAGGCATGCGCCACCATGCCCGGCTAATTTTTGTAGTTTTGGTAGAGATGGCGTTTCACCATGTTGCCCAGGTTTGTCTCAAACTCCTGAGCTCAAGCGATCCTCCTGCCTCAGCCTCCCAAAGTGCTAGGATTACAGATGTGAGCCACCATGCCCAATCAAAATTCTTTTTTTTTTTTTTTTTTTTTTT
>NW_022310043.1:0-1811 GCF_002776525.5 Piliocolobus tephrosceles
TTTATCACTTTCTGCTTTATCACTTGGTGTTTTATCATTTTCTGCTTTATCACTTACTATTTTATCACTTGGTGTTTTATCACTTGCTCCTTTATCACTTGTCGTTTTATCACTTGCCGTTTTATCATTTTCTGCTTTATCACTTTCTGCTTTATCACTTGGTGTTTTATCATTTTCTGCTTTATCACTTTCTGCTTTATCACTTACTATTTTATCACTTGCCGTTTTATCATTTTCTGCTTTATCACTTGCCGTTTTATCATTATTGATATCTTTATCCTTATCATCATCATATTTTTTTTTTTTAACTTCTTCATTATCATATAATTCTAAAGATTCTTTTTTTAAGTTTTCTAGCATTTCTATAATAAATCTGTATGGATTTTTATAAAAATCTGGGTTATCTTTTCTTATCTTATTTGTTTTTAGCTCATCCGTTTTCTTTCCTTCTTTTGTTTGTTGTAAAGTAGTATCATTATCTTTATGATGATTATTCTTTTTGTTATCATTTTTAAAATTAAAACTCACGTTTTTTTCTAAAGAACGCGTACTTCCATGTATAGGTGGTCGACTATTCTTAGGGTTATTAATTAAATCATCAGAAGTTAAATCCTCCCATGATTTTTTTTTTAGTATATTACTTATATCATATTCAGAATCTCCAACAGATAATTTACTACCATTTATATGTCCACCTATATCACTTAAATTTTTATTACCATTTTCTATATATTTTTCTAATAATTCGTCTACTATATGTTCCATTTCTTTATCAGTATCATTTGTATACTTATTTTTATCTACACGTTCATTTAAATTTATAGCTTTATTAATTAGATCTTCTAAATGGTTTGGATTTTTTTTATAAAAACTACTATCTGCTAAATTATATTTTTTTTTTTTTTTTAATGAAATTAAATACCATAGTTTATATAACAATGAAGATTTTTCTTTATTAGGATTAGAACAACAAGAACATTTGCTTTCACAACATGTGTTTAAACATATCTCCGACTTACACTTCATACGAAGATGTGAATTTTCATTATTGCTATTTTGACTTTGATAATTTAAGTAATCAGCTTTTCCATCGTCATTGAATTCGTTTAAATAGTTAATAGATTTTAATAGAACATTATTCTTACCAATTGATGGTAAGGATCGATTAGATCCATATTCAGGTTTATTACTGTATTTATCCTCACTTTCAGATGAGTTACTTTTATTATTATCTATTTTTTTTTCATTTTCATTAGTTTTATCATTTTGTTTAGTTTTGAAAATTTTACGTATAATTCCAACTTTTTGTTCATCTGTTTTATTTTTTTCTTCTTCTTTCACTACACCAACAACATCTTGATTTACTTTTGTTTTATCTGGTTTCCCAGCATCTTGTGTTTTCATTTCTGGTGGAGGTGAAATTTTGATTTTTACTTCTTCATTAGATACTGGTGAAAAATTTTGTAAAGCTTCTTCTGTTATTACATTATCTGGCCTATTTCGTAGATTATTTTCTTCGTTTTTTTTTTTTCTATCTCTTTCTTCCTCGTATTTTTTTCTTTTTTCATTCTCTTCCTCCTCGTTAAATCTCTTTGTAATTTGAATATCTTCATATGTATTATAACATATCGCTTTTTGAACATTTTTTATTTCTTTTTCCAGATCAGGTGTAGAGGATAACATAAATGCAAATTTATTACTATATTTTGCATTGTTAGTGATATTACTACATTTGGAATTTTTATCCTTAAGTAACAAACCATTCGTATCTACATTATCATAACTGTCCACATATTGTTTGCTAGCTAATT
>NW_022310044.1:0-5188 GCF_002776525.5 Piliocolobus tephrosceles
GCCACCATGGCCAGCTAATTTTTGTATTTTAGTAGAGATGGGGTTTTGCCATGTTGGCCAGGCTGGTCTCGAACTCCTGAGCTCAAGTGATCCACCCACCTTAGCCTCCCAAAGTGCCAGGATTGCAGGCGTGAGCCACAGCGCCCAGCTGCCCAGCTGATTTTTTATTTTTTGTAGAGATGGGTCTCTCTATGATGCCCAGGCTCCTTCTACTCATATAAAGGAAGTGGTTTCCCCTCCCAAAAACTATTTCTAATCTAAACGTTCCTTGAAATTTAAGCAAACTCGCTTTTCATTCATTCATTCATTCATTCATTCAACCCTTTTTTTGCTAGCTTTGGGTGAATTTGCTGAAAATCGTCTTGCTCAATGATTGCTTTTCTGTCCGAGGGATGGTTTGGCATAGTGGACTGCTTCCATATCTTACGAGGTCTCCCTTGTGCCAGGATATGGTACTGAACAAAAGTTGAGATCTCTGCCTTTGTGGACATTCCAGTCCATTGGGGGGACAAGGAGAGAAGAAAAACAATCAACACATAGTCACACAAGCAAAGATATGCTTGCAGGTTGTGACAGGTTCCTGGAAGCAAGGAAGGTTTTATTTAGGGGGTGGGAGAGGTCAGGGAAGCTGAGATCTGAATATGGGTAAGAGTCTGGTGCAGAGTGGAAGATAAAGTGTCCCAAGGAGCAAGAATAGCATGTGCAAAGGCCCTGTGGTAGGAAATTGCCTGGTTCAGTCAAGGAATGCCAGCGGACTGCAGTGCAGTGAGAATGGTGGGAAGTGGTGCGAAGTGAGGCTGGTGAGGCAACCAGGAACCAGGCCCCTCAGGGGCTCACAGGCAGTGGGAGGAAGCTTCCCGACAGCAAGGGGGCGCCACCCAAGGATGTGAATCAGGGGAGAGACATGCTCAGGTCCTCATCGTCCGCACGTCTCTCTGGCAGCCACTTGGAGAGGGCAGCTGAGCCTGGACTCAAGGAGAGTAGGCAGAGGGCAAAAACAGTGCCCTGGGAGAGAGAGAGAGAGTGACAGCCCAGGCAAGGATGAGGCATCGAGGATGG
The DNA here is from genome assembly GCF_002776525.5 of Piliocolobus tephrosceles. Taxonomy (NCBI): domain Eukaryota; kingdom Metazoa; phylum Chordata; class Mammalia; order Primates; family Cercopithecidae; genus Piliocolobus; species Piliocolobus tephrosceles. The sequence continues at coordinate 1,060 of NW_022310044.1, forward strand.
AGTATTAGGACTTGCAAAGATTAAATCATGCTTGCAATCCTAGCACTTTGGGAGGCTGAGGCGGGAAGATCAACTGAGCCCAGGAGTTTGAGACCAGCCTGGGCAACATAATGAGACCCATCTCTACAAAAAATTTTAAAATTAGCTTGAGCACCGGAATTGAAAGCCGCAGTGAGCCATGATGGCACCACTGCACTCTAGCCTGGGCAACAGAGCAACACCCTGTCTCAAAAAAAAAAAAAAAAAAAAAAAAATCAGAAAAGCAAGTATCTGTAAGTTTCTATCACAACCCACACTTTTGCCACTACTGAAACTATAACCAAAACCCAAACACGCAAACAAGGATTTTGTTCTTTGTAGATCTGAACTGCTTCTAGGCTCCTTGCTCTGACGCTTCCACCGCTACTGCTGCCACTTTCGACGACACCCACGCCACCTAAACTTTCCAGGATGCCCTCGGCCCGCCAGGCACTGTTCTGGTCACTTGGTGTACTCACTGCTGCGTTGCTGGCTTTTGCTAGTTGATTCCATGGTTCTCCTAGGGGAGGGCCGCTGCCATGATGAGCCAGCTCCGAATGGCCTTTGGCCTTGCATTCTGCCCTCTACTCAGGATCCAAATTCCAAGGGGAGTTGGGGAGGCCTCATGGGGAGCCCACCCCAACCCATGGCTGGCCTGGAGCAGGCACCTGGCTGGCCATCTCACCAAGTAGGAAGGGGTTGCCTGCAAAGAATCAGCTGCTGCCACCAGAAAAGGGGAGAGGCTGGCACCGGCCTGGGCCCTGCCTGTTCTTCCCCCTCTCAGGAGGCACCCCACTTTGCACCTACCACCCAGTCCAGGCCCCCCCACCAGGTGTGAGGTCCTGCAGATGCTTCCTTCTGCTGTTTCTGGAATGTTTCTCATTCTTATTTGGGGGTCTCGTCATTTCCTGCCTGCATTGCTGGAAGCTGCGGCTTTAGGGCTAGACCTGTCTCACACTGTGCCGTGTCCAGGGGGTTCTCTAAACCAAAAAATAACAGACATTTGTCTGTCTGATAAGCTCCTCAGTGCCCCGCACCCCCACAGCCGGCCTGGACTACAGGCCTCTGTGAGCCTCCACCCCAGGAGTGTCATTCACTTCCACACCTCCTGCTGGCAACAGTGGACACATCGCACCTTCTCATGACATAGTGTTCCCTGCCTCTGTGCCTTTCTTCTGCTCTTCTAGCCCCCTTGCTCTTCCTTGCTCAAATGCTTCTCACTCAGCTCAGAGGATGACCCCTCCCACGGACTCTCACCCCAGCCCCTCTAGCATCCTCTGCTACCTGGTCATTGCAGTGTTCACATGATTTTGAAATTTCCTGTTTATTCTGTCAGTCAATAAATATTTATTGAGCATCTACTATAGATGCTGTATGGAGATCACAGCAGTGAACGAACCAAATTCTAGCAGCCAGGAGTTAAGGGACAGGTAGCAAACAAGATATAAATGCTCCAGAGAAAAAATAATGGAGGAAGAGGACAGCATTGCGCTATTTTCCACAGCACATTGGAGGAGAGCTGCGTGGGTGGATGGAGGGGAAAGGGGCTCCAGGTGGAGGGAAGCAGGAGGGCCAGAGCACATCCTCAGGACTCCTAGGCCATGACGGGACCTTGTGTTTGCCTTGAATGAAATGGGAAGCAGGGACCCCATGCTGGTAAGCAGCCTGCGGGCAGGTGAGGGTGGCGGGAAGTGCCTGGTGAGAGTCTGTTCCACACCTGCCTCCTCCCCACAGCGTGGTGCAGAGCAGGAGCCCAGCGAACATTGATCAGAGGGCATGGGAAGGGCTTCTCCAGACTCCTTCCTTCCCAAGCGTCTCTGGTTTTCGGTGACCACACAGAGTTCTCCCCCTCCTTGGCCCTCTTCTCAGCTATTCAACGAGAGGGCAGATTTACGGATTGGAGACGCCCATCAAAAGCCCCCAGCCTGTGGTTCCCCAGGGCTAGGGTCTCTGCCTCAATGGGGCCCTGTGCACACTGGGGGATGTGAAGGGCCCGGGGCAGCGCTGGCTGGGAGGGAACCATGCTCTCACTGTGGCTCGTGGCTGACCCCTGCCGATCTTATGTAACCAGAGAACTCAGAGAATCGCATCTGGCAGTGGCAAGTCTGGAAAGCTGGAAGAGCTCCACGCCAGGCTGAATCAATCAGCAGCCCCCATGCCCAGGGCAAACACAGACTGTTTTGAAGATTGGATGTGTGCCCTGCCCAAGCCTTCAGAAACATTCTGGCATTTCAGAAGCAAACAAAAGCAGACAGCCCGGGACCTAATCCCCAAAACCAGGGCTGTGGGGAGCAGAGGTCCAGAGGACGCCACACCCCACATTTGAATATTTTTTTTTTTCTTGTCACGCAAACTTCCTGGGCAGGAACTCCAAGGGCTCAGTGGGCAGGAAGGAGGGTCCTTAAATACGTCCCCTCTTGGCTGTTGCTGTTCTAGGAGCCCCAGTTACCAGGAGAGGCTGTGTAAAGGTAATCCTCTTTCCTGCTTACCTTATTTTTTCTCTTGTCTAGGTGGAGCCTGCCCTCAGAGCGGGGGCCCTAAGTGTTAAGAGTCCTACATCATCTCCCAGGGGGCTGGTCCCTGCCTCCAGGACCATCATCTCTGGAGCATCCTCCTGGACCTCTGGCAGCTTCGCCATCCCCCAAACCTGGAGGCGGAGGTCCCAGGAATCTGTGGAGCAGAGACACCAAGGTGGCCGTGGGGTGAGAGGCCTTGATGGGCCGTCAGACTCCATCACTGGAGGGAAGGCAGCAGAGCCAAGTGGTAAAGGCACGAGCTGCCAACAGAGATGGATGTGGGTTCAAGCCCTGACGTGCCATTTACTACCTGTGAGACCAGAGCACTGAGCGTTTCTCAGTCTCCCTTTCCTCATCTGTAAAACGCACTCATAATTGTTCCTTCTTCGTAGGCGTCACTATAGAGCTTTTGTGAGGACAGAAGGCAGTGAGGAAGGGAGGGGGTGCCACTGGGGGGCAAAGTCAACACCGGCACAGGTGAGAGGAGCAGGGTGCAGGAACGTGGGCTGTGAGGCGACAGGTTCTGGGGAGGCCCCAGTGCATGCAGCAGCAGCTCCCATTCAGGTGCAGCTGCAACGTGATGGTCTCCACTCATCTCTGTGAAGTGGCATCTTTGTTAACCTGTCTCTCGGGGAAGGCCTGGGAAGGCCGTCCTGCCCAGAAACCACAGTTCCGAGTGGCGATGCTGGGGTGCAAGACCAGTCCCGTCCCATGCTCACCAGGCTCTTCCCACCTGGGCGGCCTGCCTTGGTGGCTGGTGCCTAAGGCTGCTGCCCTGCTTTTACCGTACAAGGCTCGGGAGAGAAGCAGGACCTTCCTGCAGGGCTGGGGTTGTGGTCAGCAGGAGAGGCCTGGCCCATGGAACTGAGAAGGTCCCAGAGAAGGGGCTTCCCCAGCCTCCTATCAGATCATAGGGAGGGGCCATGGAAGGGCCAGGCTTAGAGCACCCTCCAAGCCAGCAGGTCCCTCCTCCCTGTGCAGAAAGCCTGGGGCTAGGGGTCAGCCTATGAGGAGGGGAGGCAGAGAAAGGATCAGAAGCCACTCGCTGGAATGTAGGCAGGACCATGTATCTATATACAATATAATTATATATTACTTATGATATATAGGGTTTTTTTAAAAAAATGGAAATACCCTATTTCTGCTGATGTTAAAAGCTATGCCGGGTCTGCAAGTGGCTGAGTATCTCTGGAAGGGGAGTCAGGAACTGGTAACGGTGGCCCCTCTGTGGGGCAGCACCTGACAGCTGATGGAGCAGGGACGAGGGTGGTGGACATTTTTCTGTGTCCATTTGCTATATTTTACATTTTGTTTCATGAGCATGTAGTGCCTATCTTAAAATGCACCAAAATTTAAAAAATACAAGCTCATTGCAAAAAGTCAAACATTGCGTAAGAGGAAAACAGATCATCAATAATTCCATCCCCAGCAGTTGTCCCATCACGTTGGGGGCTACCGTTCTAGTCCTTTCTTGCATGTCAGAACACACACACACATGCGTGCACACACACACACACGCCTGGTACATCTGTTGTTCCCTAACCCCTTTCCTTCCCTTCCCTTCCCTTCCCTTCCCTTCCCTTCCCTTCCCTCCC
>NW_022310044.1:5288-28518 GCF_002776525.5 Piliocolobus tephrosceles
GCAAGCTCCGCCTCCCGGGTTTACGCCATTCTCCTGCCTCAGCCTACCGAGTAGCTGGGACTACAGGCACTAGCCACCTCGCCCCGCTAGCTTTTTGTATTTTTTAGTAGAGACGGGGTTTCACCCTGTTAGCCAGGATGGTCTCGAACTCCTGACCTCGTGATCCGCCCGTCTTGGCCTCCCAAAGTGCTGGGATTACAGGCTTGAGCCACCGCGCCCGGCCCATAACCTCTTTTCTTTTCTTTTTTCTTTTCTTTTCTTTTCTTTCTTGATGAAGTCTCGCTAAAAGTAATTATATTACTTACCCGAAGCATTCAAATACCGCTTCCAAGAAGCCTCTTGACTTCTAGCAAATCTCACTAACCGTGCCTTACCTCCTACCACTAATCTAACAGGAGACCTCTGTGATTATGGCTCCATTCTCCTGGTCAAAATGCTGGAGTACAATGGCCCAATCTAAACCCACTGCAACCTCCTCCTCCCGGCTTGGTTCAAGCACTTCTCCTGCCTCAGCCTCCCAAGTAGCTGGGACTACAGGCGCCTGCCACCACTCCCGGCTAATTTTTGTAGTTTTAGCAGAGACGGGGTTTCACCATGTTGGCCAGGCTGGTTTTGAACTTCTGACCTCAGGTGACCCGCCCGCCTCAGCCTCCCAAAGCGTTTGCTAGGATTATAGGCGTGAGCCACCGCGCCCAGCCTGTAACCTGTTTTCTTTCTTATCCTCAGTGCCTGGGACACCCCTGGTGTAGAGAGAGCTCCTACAAACATGCTCTGAAGAGCCTGCTCCACCTAATCCCTAAATACTGCACAGTAATCCCGCACGTGGGTGTGACAGGAGTCATTTAAACCGTCTCCTCTTTCGGACCTTTGGGTTGTTTCCAATATTTCTCTGTTATAGAAAACAGTGATGACTTTCTTATTTTGAATGTTTAGGAAAGGCTGTAGGACTTCTTTGTCACAGAGAAATACGTTTGAAAAACTTTTGCCACATATTGCCAAATTGCCCCCGGAAGGGCCATCCCAATTTGCCACTATGGTTTCGTGTATTGGGAGCAGGAATCACCTTCACACCTCTTTGTGGAAATCTGCAGCTCTGTGAATCCTTGGCGGGCATGGGCGTGCGTCTCCCAGATGTGGCACATATGGGTTTACACACCAAGCCTGGTTCAGCTCTGCCAAGAAACCAGCGCTTTTTAGAACAATGGCTTAGCCAGGAGGGTAGGGTGGTGCTGGGTTTTCCTTTATCGGCTTGGGTGTGGAATCGCGTACTGTGCCCCTCCGATCTGATCTGATCTGGCTGACTGTGTGTGCAGAGCTCTGGGGGTGTTGATCTGGGATGGTGCCACCAGCTTTGCAAGCAAGTATCGGAGCGGGAGAGGCCGGGAAAGGCCCTGCCCCAGCACGCTGCTAAGAGCCCCCAGCAGCAGTTCTGCTTAGGATGCGTGTTGCTGCGGGTGTCACCTTCTCAGGGGCTAGCAAGGCAGCCAGGGGCCCAGGCGTCTGAGTGAGCGGTGGGAGAGGAGGCCAGGCAGAAAGCGGACCTTCCAGCGGGAAGGCCGTTTTCCCCAAGGCCGAGCCCGGGCCCAGGGAAGTCCCTTCCTATAGCATTCAGGCGGGGTGGGAGGCGAGGCGCGCTCGTGCCCCTCCGCCAGCTGTAGGTGCTCTCTGTCCCCAGGCACCATGAGCAAGATCAGCGAGACCGTGAAGCGCGCCCGCACGGTCTTCAGCTCGGGGAGGACCCGCCCGCTGCAGTTCCGGATCCAGCAGCTGGAGGCGCTGCGGCGCCTGATCCAGGAGCGCGAGCAGGAGCTGGTGGGCGCGCTGGCCGCAGACCTGCACAAGGTGCTGGGGCTGGGCGGCCGCCCTCTGCCAGTGTCGGGGCCTCGCGGTGGGACGGGGGGCTGGGGACAGTGCGGCCCGGAGAGATTCAGGAAGAACTTGGGGCCACCTGGCCTCTCGGTCGCGGAGACGGGGCACACTGCCCTCCCCGCCGCCGGGCCCAGCGCCCCTCCCACTCCCCGCCGCCTCTTTCACCCTCTGGCCTTTTCCTGCTGGCCCGACCTCCGCGTCCCGTCCGCAGCGTCCCCCATTTCAACTCTCCTGCTGTCCCGACACCCCGAACTTTTGGTCCTCCCATTCCTTAGCCCCACGCAGGACCACCTGGTTCTCCACACCAGGAACCAGAGCAGCTTGGCACCCCAGAGGGCGTGGGGGGCTCTTCCCTCCCTCCCAGTACTCACAGGGGCTGTTCCGTCCCTCGCCCTGAGCAAGATCAGACGCCTCCGCATCTGCAGACCCCTGCTGTCCCCACATCCTGCCTGGGGTCCGGCGCTCGGGAGACCATCCTCCCACTGACTACCCTCTTTACTTCTGCACTTTTATTTTTATTTTATTTCATTTATTTATTTGAGATGGAGTCTTACTCTATCACCCAGGCTGGAGTGTAATGGCGGGATCTCGGCTCACTGCAATCTCCGCCTCCCTAGTTCAGGCAATTCTCCTGCCTCAGCCTCCCGAGTAGCTGGGACTGCAGATGCGTGCACCACAGTGCCCGGCTAATTTTGTATTTTTAGTAGAGACGGGGGTTTCGCCATGTTGGACAGGCTGGTCTTGAACTCCTGCCCTCAGGAGGAGTTCTCGGCCTCTCCAAGTGCTGGGATTACAGGCCTGAGCCACAGCGCCCGGCCTGCTCCTGCACTTCTAAAGAAATTGCCCAGGACTTCTCATCTTAAACCAGAAACAATAAGGAAACCCACTCCGTTGACTTTACAGCTTCTGTGTTGCTCCTCACAGCCCAAGTTTATAAAAGAGACGCATTTTCCGCCGTCTGCATCCCCTCTTCTCACCCCTGCTCCCCGCAGGAGGCCCTGAGTGCCCAGCAGCCCTTGGTCCTGCATCCCCCTCCAGACATCTGAAGGGCCTGGCTCTGTCCACCCTGCCCGGATCCATCTCCCAGTGCCCGGATCTATCCCCCGTCCCCGGATCCATCCCCGCCTCCCCGGATCCATCCCCACTGCCTGGATCTACTCTCCCCTGCCCAGCTCTATTCTCCCTACCTGGATCCGTCCCCTTGCCCATGCCTGGCCCCTTCACCTGCTCTCTCCCCTAGGGCTCCACACGTCCAAACCTACCTGGGTCTCCCTCTGGCAGAAAGGGGTCTTCTCAGACCCACAGGTCCAAGGGGGTAATCCTGACTCTGCTTCCCCGGGGGGCCTTCTGCGGCTGCCCCCACCCTGGGCTGAGTGAGCGGCCTCCCGTCACCCTGGCAGCTGAGCAGTGGGGCTCCCCACTGGCCCCAGCTGCAGGCAGGCCCTGGCCCTGGAAGCTCACGGGGGCTGTGTCCCTGCAGAACGAATGGAACGCCTACTATGAGGAGGTGGTGTACGTCCTGGAGGAGATAGAGTACATGATCCAGAAGCTCCCCGAGTGGGCTGCGGATGAGCCGGTGGAGAAGACGCCCCAGACTCAGCAGGACGAGCTCTACATCCACTCGGAGCCTCTGGGCGTGGTCCTCGTCATCGGCACCTGGAACTACCCCTTCAACCTCACCATCCAGCCCATGGTGGGCGCCATTGCTGCAGGTGCATGGCCCTGTGGGAAGGGAAGCTGGGGGAGCACCGTCCACCACCACGGAGCTGAGCCAGGACGGGCTCAGGCCTGTGTGAAGAGTCCTGGGGTCAGATAAGGGTTTGCTGGGTCTGTCACAGGAGGCTGTGGGGACCACGCTATTTAGCCAGGCCTCTTGGTGCCTGAGGTCCAGTCAGCCTCAGGTGTCCACACCTGATGATGGAGAGAGGGCCTGCCTTCCCCTACCCCTGGGGGACTGGAGCTTCTGTCACCTAATATGCACCAGGGCTTCCTTCCTAGAAGGGGCCAGCGCTGTTCTACCATCCAGGCCCCCAGAGCCTCTCTCCCCTTTCTGCTTTTCCTCCAACATCTCAGCAACTCAGAGGGCCAGGTGGTGCAACTCTGGCCAGCATGTGCCTGTGCGTGTCCCTCTGTCATGTGCCCGTGTGTGCTCCTGGGTGTGCCCCGTGGCATGTGCTTGTGTGCCAATAACTCTGCCATCCGCTCTCCCGAGGACACACGATGGAGGGGAGGCTTCAGGTGTGGTCCTTGGGAGGGCAGAGGCTCTGGGTGAGACACCCTGGGCATAGGCCTGGCTCTGTGCGCTCTGCAGGGAACGCGGTGGTCCTCAAGCCCTCGGAGCTCAGTGAGAACATGGCGAGCCTGCTGGCTACCATCATCCCCCAGTACCTGGACAAGGTGAGGTGCCCTCTGGGGCCTCATAACTCCATGGCCTCATGACTGCGCTGGGGCCAGGTCTTTGGGGGATGAGAAATAGTGAATTCTTGCAGCAAGGGACCAAGCTGGTGGCGCTGAAGATGGTCCTTAGCAGCTGCCTTCTCTCATTGGGGTGAACAGAGCCCCTGGGCCAGGAAAGGGGGTCTACTGCCGGTTCCCGCCCCCTGCCCCCAAGGTGGGGTGCTGGGCTTCGGGGCTGCTGGTCTCGGCCACTGCCCATCCACACTTGCGAGAGTGAGGAGGGGCTTGGTGTTCGCTGAGCCCCCCTTTCTCCTTGCTTGGAAGGATCTGTACCCAGTCATCAATGGGGGTGTCCCTGAGACCACAGAGCTGCTCAAGGAGAGGTTCGACCACATCCTGTACACGGGCAGCACGGGAGTGGGGAAGATCGTCATGACGGCTGCTGCCCAGCACCTGACCCCTGTCACGCTGGAGCTGGGAGGGAAGAGTCCCTGCTACGTGGACAAGAACTGTGGCCTGGACGTGGCCTGCCGGTGAGAGGCTCGGGCCTGCTGGCTGCAGCGGCCCTTACTCTGCCTTCCAGCACACATGACTGCACCTCACGCTGTGGGTCCACTCTGAGTAGCACAGACACCTCCTGCCTCATGGAGCAGTGGTCCTGGCAGAAACTCGCATGGGGATGGGGTGGGGACCACGTGCACAGAAGACGTGTGGGGAGTCCCAGAAGGCTTCCTGGAGGGGGAGAGGTCCAGGCTGAGCTCTGTTCGCTGAGTGGGCATCACTGGGGAAGTGGTACTCCAAGCAGAGGCTGCAGAAAAAGCAACTGTGGGATGTTCAGGACACAAGGAACTGTACTGGGTCCAGCCCTCTGCTGGGGCAGGGCAATCTGAGTTCTGGAGAGCAGGCCCAGAGGGGAGAAGAGCCACGGCCACTTGGGGTCTGGGGAAGAACCCGTATCTGCACCTCCCGACCCTAGCCAGGGCTCTGGCCACCTCCATATCCCACATCTGTGGCACCCAGAGATGTAGGGGAGCCTGAGTAGCAGTGACATCTGGCTGTGCAGGGCAAGGGCGTGATCAGGGAGTACGGAGGCTGTCCCCGACAGACGTCCTCTAGAAATTCCCTACCAGTCCCCGGTGAACATGATCAGGGGCATTGGGTCTTCCTGGTCCAGTGTCTAGAAGTAAGCAGACCGCTTAGGAGGACTCACTGGTGGCAAGGTCACAGCCGATGGCTTCTGCTGACCAGAGCTCAAGGGTCTACGAAACGAGATACAGCTCTTGGGGAACCTTTTGGGTTTAGTCCAGTCTGGGACTTTCACAGACGCATCGCCTGGGGGAAATTCATGAACAGTGGCCAGACCTGCGTGGCCCCCGACTACATCCTCTGTGACCCCTCGATCCAGAACCAAATTGTGGAGAAGCTCAAGAAGTCACTGAAAGTGAGTATTGGCCCCTTGGCAGGGTGGGATGGGAGGCTGTAAGGCACAAGGTGGGCCTGGCCCCTTAGCCGACTTCTAGGGATTTGGAAACACTGGATTTATTTTCTTCTAATATAAACATAATGCAAGCTAGACATGGTGGCTCACACCCATAATCCCGCACTTTGGGAGGTGGAGGCTGGAGGATCACTTGAGGCCAGAAGTTTGAGACCAGTCTGGGTAACATAGCAAGATCCCGTCTTTACAAAAAATGTTTTTAAATTAGCCAAGCATGGTGGATGGGTGGTGCATGCCTGTTGTCTCAGCTACTTGGAAGGCTGCAGTGAGGCTGGAGGATTGGTTGGGTCCAGGAGTTCGAGGCGGCAGTGAGCTATGATTGCACCACTGCACTCCAGCCTGGGCAACAGAGCAAGACCCTGTCTCTAAGAAAAAAAAAAAAAAAGGTAACGCACATTCACTATAGATAATTTGGAAAAGATTAAAAAGCATAAAGAAGAAGAAAAATCTCCACCCAGAATTCCATCACCCAAAGACAGCCACTGCTGGCCTGTGTCTGTGCAGCTTTTGGCCATGACGAGGGTCTGTCTGCGTCCTTACCCGAAGCCCCCACCTCTTCTCCACAGGAGTTCTATGGGGAAGATGCCAAGAAGTCCCGGGACTATGGAAGAATCATTAGTGCACGGCACTTCCAGAGGGTGATGGGCCTGATTGAGGGCCAGAAGGTGGCTTATGGGGGCACCGGGGATGCGGCCACTCGCTACATAGGTGCGTGACCCCTGAAGAGCACAGCCCACCTGCCCAGGCCGCAGGGGTCCCCAGCAAGTTCACAGCAAGTGGGCACAGATACTTGATAAGCAGACATGACCTCGGGTTGGGTATAAATAGCTTTCACCAGGGAGCCTGGGGTAGACTCTAGCAGGTAGGGGCTGAGGACAGCCCCTGCCCCACCCTCAGAATCCCCTCTCCCAACAAAGGCCCAGAAAGAGGGGCCTCATCTCCCCACCCCTCTGTAGCAGCAGGAGCAGGGACAGCAGAGGCCATAGGAGCCCCAGGTGTGCCAAGCCGTGAGGGGCCCCCAGTGCCCAGGCTGTGGGTCACCAGATGGGGCCCACTTGGCCCCGAGTTTGTCAAGGAGACGAGAATTCTGGCAGGGCATCAGGTGGCCGGCGGGTGCAGTGCCTGCTCCTGGAGACAGATCTTGGGTCCTTCCATACAGGTTAACCTGTAGTTGTCTCCAGTGGTCTGCCCAGATGGCACCCGGGACGCAGGTGCCTGGGGCACCTCTCTGGGGCCTCGTCCCTGCCCTTTTCCAAGCCTGGGCAGCTTCGCCTGGAATAGGGTTGGAGCAGGGGTCTAGGTGCTTGCACTTTCCGACCGCGTGGGGGTCTCTGTGCCATCCAACTCTGGCTCGTTTCCTGCCTCAGCCCCCACCATCCTCACGGACGTGGACCCCCAGTCCCCGGTGATGCAGGAGGAGATCTTTGGGCCTGTGCTGCCCATCGTGTGCGTGCGCAGCCTGGAGGAGGCCATCCAGTTCATCAACCAGCGCGAGAAGCCCCTGGCCCTCTACGTGTTCTCCAGCAACGACAAGGTGGGCAGTGGGCCTGGGGTGCCCTCCTCCAGGGTCCTGGGGCCCACAGACCTGGGTTCAAACTGCAGCTTCACTGTTCTCTGGCTGTGTGACCTTGGGCAAGTCACTGGATCTTTCTGAGCTCCTTTCACCTCGTCTCTAAGATCAGGACAGCAGCATCACCTGAGGACATTGAATGAGTGATCCTTGCCCAGGGCCCTGCACACAGGCTTGGGGGTGGCTGCTGTCACTCTTTGCTCGTGTGGTGCTGAGGGCCACGCGGTCTGCGGGAAGAGCAGGAGACGGCAGCTAGGGCTCTGCCTCCACCTGCTCCTGTCCCTGTGGCTCCCAGCTGTACCCAGGCAGGGTGGGGTGGGGCGCTGGGGCATCTTGTGGACAGGAGACTGAGGTCAGTGGCTGGGTCCTGGTGCAGGTGATTAAGAAGATGATTGCAGAGACATCCAGCGGTGGGGTGACGGCCAACGATGTCATCGTCCACATCACCTTGCACTCTCTGCCCTTCGGGGGAGTGGGTGAGTCTGGGGCTGAGCTTGCTGCCTCCCTGCCTCCCTCTGGGGCCCCCAGGGCTGGGCACCCTCACCCAGCAAATTCGGGAGGGGCCGCCTCCTGTGGCCCAGGCCGCAGCTTCCCGCTAACCTCTTCCATTTGGGCCTTGGCCTCTGCCTGCCATCCATCAGACACACTTAACCTGGGAGTCTAGAGGGTCCTAGAGGTCACCTGGTGCACCAGCCTGTTTCATGGAGGCCTGAGAAAGGTGACCCAGGCCAAAGGTCACACAGCCATTTAGTAGCAGAACTGGGATTAGACCCTTGCTGGGCACTCCCACTGTTGTCCCCAGCGTGGATGCCCTGGGGACACCCTGGACAATGGCCACCTTCAGGAGGCCCAGAAAAGGGCCACACCTGGGGCTGGGTGCTGAGGGCCCCAGGATTTGAGGGAAGGATGGGTGATGATGGCTGGGGTTCTGCTTCTCTGCCCCTGTGGTTCTGGGATACACCCAACAAGGTGGAGAGGGAAGCCTGGGGCATCCTGGGGGCAGGATGCTGAGCCCTGAGCCGACTTCTCCTCCGCAGGGAACAGTGGCATGGGGTCCTACCACGGCAAGAAGAGCTTTGAGACCTTCTCTCACCGCCGCTCTTGCCTGGTGAGGTCTCTGATGAATGATGAAGCCCTGAAAGTCAGATACCCCCCGAGCCCGGCCAAGGTGAGAGGGGGAAGGGGCTGTGGGTGGGGGGAGATCAGGCTGTGTGGGACCAGGGCCTGGGGATCACTGCCTGCTCCGTGTCCCTTTCACAGATGACCTGGCACTGAGGAGGGGCTGCTCCGCCTGGCCTGGCCACACTGTGTCCCATTGGAGTGCGGACCACTCTTGCTGGCTCTCCTGGCCCTGGGAGAGTCGCTCCTGCAGCCCCAGCCCAGCCCCGCTCCTCTGCTGACCTGCTGTCCTGTGCACACCCCACTCCCACATGGGCCTGGGCCTCACCACTCCAAGTCCCCACCCCATTCTAGACCAATAAAGAGATGAATACAATTTTCTAACTCAGCAAATGCAGGCGTATGGCGCTTCTTATGCAGCACTGAACCCACCGACCTGTCCTGCCTGATCCCACTGCCCCACGCAGTGTGGTCACTGACGTGCCAGCAAAGGCCTCTCATCAGCTGGTGGGACCTTGTGCCAGGAGGCCATGTACAGTGTCAGGGTGACACTCATCTTCCTTTTAGACTTGGGGAGGTCAGCTCCATCTCTGGTGTGTCCAGCCAAGGAGAGCCTGAGGAGGCCGAGCCTTGTCGGCACAGTGGTCCAGATACGGAGAGCTGATGCTCGCTCTTCCCAGACTAGCTTCACTATCTCGGGCAGGGGTCACTTTGTGAGACGATGCAGTAGTCAACACAAAACGCCTTGGTTATGGCATAGTGCTGCTCATAGGGGCAAAGGACCCCAGGCCAGGCAGCACCAACACCCACGGTGCCTCCATGGTGTGGCGTTGGGCAGCAGCTGGCCCAGAGTCCCGTCCCAGAGGCCTGAGGAGCCAGGACAGGGTCCGGCAAGGGGAGTCTGAAGCTGGGCGTTCTGGGGGCTGGTTAGACCCAGAGCCAGGAAGCTTCGCAGCCTGGGCCTGGCAGGTAAGGAGAGGCTGCTGGGGGAGACCTGCTGAGGCTGGGCCGGTCCCTCTGGGTCCTCTACACAGACTCTCCTGGTATCATGCAGCAAAACCTTCCCAGCTTTTGCTGAGATTTCCTTGTGAAAGCATAGAGTTTTGTGCTGTCACCACCAGGTGTGCCCGGCCCCGCCTGGGACCCTCGCCTGCCGCCAGCCACTTGGCTGCTCCCAATAAAAGCCCACCCTCCACCTGGTCCGTGCCCTGACACCACCACCCGCTTCCCACTCCTGACCTTCCTCTCTCTCCTGCGTCTTCAGTCTTCCCTTCTGTCCTGGACCATTCCTATTCTCTAGTGTCTTGCGCCTTATTCCAAGTCCCCCAGACCCCAAATGCAACCAGAAAAGTCGTTAACTGTTACCTGTGCTTCCTTCCCTCCAGCGACGGGGTGGGAACAGGGTCAGAGAGGAAACTTTTGTTTTGTTTGGATGTTTCCCGCGTGGACCTGTGACTTATAGTATACGCAGAGAATTGAGCCGAACTAAATCTTGGCTGGGAGTGGTGGCTCATGCCTATAATCCCAGTACTTTGGGAGGTCAAAGTGGGAGGATCCCTTGAGTCCAGGAGTTCAATACCAGCCTAGGCAATAGAGACTCTGTCTCTACTAAAAATAGAAAATTAGCTGGGTGCGATGGTGTGTGCCTGTAGTTTCAGCTGCTAGAGAGGCCGAGGCAGGAGGATCACTTGAGCCCAGGAGTTCGAGGCTGTAGTGAGCTATGAGGTGCCACTGCACTCCAGCCTGGATGCCAGAGCGAGACTCTGTTTCTAAAAAAATTTTAAAACCCAAAGCCAAGAACAAAACAAAATAATATTTTCTCCTAACCGGCTCCCCCTGCGGCGACTGCCTCATCCCTCTACGCTCCTTCCCAGCAAGACTCATCTGAATGGGTGTTCTCAAACAGCGCTTCCTGCCCCCACTCACTTCCGCCTGACCAGCTGACCCTCCCTCACCTCTGTCCTATGGGGAACCCCTGGCTCTCGACCAGGCAGGCACAATCTCGTGTGGGCAGACCCCCAGGGTCTCACAGCCACTTTGGTTGTCTCCGCTGCCCTGCCACCTCCTTCCATCTGACCCCACCCTCCCTCGAGCACTCTGTTCTCCGGGTTCCTGGACCCCACAAGCTCCAGTTCTCCTTCCTCACCAGCTTGTGTTCCCTCTCTGTTGCCCAGGCTGGAGTGCAGTGGCGCGATCTCGGCTCACTGCAACCTTTGCCTCCTGGTTTCAAGTGATTCTCCTGCCTCAGCCTCCCGAGTAGCTGGGACTACAGGAGCGTGCCAGCATGCTGTATAAAATCCATATAAAAATATAATTTTTATATTTTTAGTAGAGACGGGGTTTCACCATATTGACCAGGCTGGTCTCAAACTCCTGACCTCGTGATCTGCCTGCCTCGGCCTCTCAAAGTGTTGGGATTACAGGCGTGAGCCACCGTGCCTGGCCTAAGCCATTCTTTCCCAATGCGTGTCACCCTGCAGAGTGGCTGAGGCCAAAACCTAGGAGTCAGCCTTTATTCCCCGGCTTTCCTTCATGTCCAAGACTTCCGCAAGCCCCCAGGGGAACACCTTCAACTATCACAAAAACGTGTCCAACTCTGCATTTTCACCCGCACGTCCATGGCCTGAGCACCAGCAAATGCCTCCTAGGTGGCCTTCTTTCCTCCACTCTTGCTTCCCTGTGGTTCATTCTTCACTGTGCACCCAGATGATATTCCCAATACAAAAATCTCCGTTAGGGCAAAGTTAAAAATGCAAAAATAAGAGGCATGCCAGGCACAGTGGCGCATGCCTCTAATCCCAGTGCTTTGGGAGGCCAAGGCAGGAGGATCACTTGAATCCAGGAGTTCAAGACCAGTCTGAGCAACAGAGAGAGATGCCATCTTATATTTTATAAATATAAGAAAATTAGCTGGTCATGGTGGTACATGCTTGTGGTCCCAGCTACTTTGGAGGCTGAGGTGGGAGGATCGCTTAAGCCCAGGAGTTTGAGGCTGCAGTGAGCTGTTTTGATACGTCTGCACTCCAGCCTGGGCAACAGAACAAGACTCTGTCTCAAAAAATAGAAAAAAGAGCCTTAATTCTCTCTGTTGAAAATAAAAGATTTCTCTCCCCTCCTTTGTCTTAGAGCACCTACTTTGGAAAACATGTCATTATAAGTTCTGTCTCTTTGAAATGTGTGTAAGTCTTTTTAGGAGCTATAATAAATAAGACTGTTGTCAGCTTTATGAGCCAGACATCTTTCTCAAGGGCTTGGGTGTCATCTCTTTGAAATGCACCCCCAAATTCTAATTCCTGTGACAGGGAAGAAGCCTAATTTCCAGTGGGCATATCTGTCCAAGTTGCAAAATCACCTCCTGTCATAAAGATATGAGAGGTTTGTTTTCTGGATACAGTCAATTAGCAGCTCAGGCACAGTGGCTTACACCTGCAATCCTAGCACGTTAGGAAGCTGTGCCCAGCCTGAAATTACCTGATTTTAGATGACAACAAGCTTCATAGGATCCCACTGTCGGATAAAACAGCCCAGAGATTTTAAACCATATTAACCACAAAGACAACATCCTAATCAGAGACAGTGTGTCCTGCTGTCCTCACGCATCCCAGGTAAGGGCCCCACAGGCAATGCTCTGATAAATGACAGTTGTCCCCAGCTGAAGGTGGGAGGAAGAGGAAGGCTTGGCTGGCACACGCTAACTTCTCACCTTCACCTTCACCCCACAATGGCCCTGTGCAGTGAGGGTGTGAGCCCATTTGTTAAAATTTATTTACTTTTATTTTTTATTTTACAGACAGGATCTTGTGGGGAAAGTCATCACCATCCTCTAATCTCAAGTACTCAGGGACACAATACACTGCAGAAGGCCGCAGGGACCTCTGCCTAGGAAAGCCAGGTATTGTCCAGGGTTTCTCCCCAAGTGATAGCCTGAGATATGGTCTCTGGGGAAGGGAAAGACCTGATCATCCCCCCGCCTGACACCCATAAAGGGTCTGTGCTGAGGAAGTAAAAGCGGAAGGCCTCTTTGCAGTTGAGATAAGAGGAAGGCATCTGTCTCCTGCTCGTCCCTGGGAATAGAATGTCTTGGTGTAAAACCTGATTGTATGTTCTATTTACTGAGATAGGAGAAAAATCACCTTAGGGCTAGAGGTGAGACATGCTGGCAGCAATACTGCTCTTTAACGCCAGGGATGTTTGTGTACATGCACATCAAGGCACAGCACCTTTCCTTAAACTTATTTATGCCACAGAGGTCTTTGTTCACATGTTTTCCTGCTGACCCTCTCCCCACTATTACCCTATTGTCCTGCCACATCCCCCTCTCCAAGGTGGTAGACGTGATGATCAATAAATACTGAGGGAACCCAGAGACCAGTGCCGGTGGGGGCGCGGCTCCTCCTGAGCACCAGTCCCCTGGGCCCACTTTTGTTTCTCTATACTTTGTCTCTGTCTCTTTCTTTTCTCAGTCTCTAGTCCCACCTGACGAGAAACGCCCACAGTTGTGGAGGGGCTGGCCACCCCTTCAGATTTCTGTTGCTAGAGTACAGCGGTGTAAACACGGCTCACTGTAGCCTCAAACTCCTGGGCTTAAGCAATTCTCCCCACTCAACCTCCCCAGTAGCTGGGACTACAGGTGTGCACCACCATTCCCAGCTAATTTTTAAATTTTTGTAGAGACAGAGTTTCACTATGTTGCCCAGGCTGGTCTTGAACTCCTGGCCTCAATTGATCCACCTACCTAAGCCTCCCAAAGTGCTGAGATTACAGGCATGACTCACCACACCGACCTCATTTATAGATTAGGAACCTGAGGTTCAGGAAGCAGTGTCACTAGCCCAGGTCTCTGGGTGCCAGCTACAGGTGCCACAGCTCTGGGGCATCTGGTCTTCTCTGACATCACAGACACTCCTCAAAACCTTGCATCAGGAGCTGTTGACGGAGTTGGAAACATTTAGAATGGAGGAGAGAAAGCTGAGGGCTTCCAAGGACATTATCTGCATTTTCCAAACTGAAGAATTAAAGCAGATGGGTGAGAATCACAATCACTTCTTTCTCCTCTTCCTCTTCTTTTCGTCCTCTTCCATCTCCTTTTTCTATGTGTTGTTAGTACGACTCTTACAATTTACAATATTACCTATTTATTCATAACGCCCAAGTCTGAACTTTTCTGAACTAAGTCTATTTCCAAGTTAGATCTCAATTTAAAATAAAACAGCAATTAAAAAAAAAATTGGTGTAGTCCCAACACCATGATTTCATCTGCTGTTTTTTCTTTCTATGACATGGATTAAGGAATGGGCTGGAAAAAAAATATTTGCCAATTATGATTCAACCTTTCCACACAATTGCTATTGTCCAAAACATAAAGACCAAGGATAATCACAATGCCCGTGTCACCCAGGAGAGCAGGTGACATTTCTGGGCTGCACATTGCAATCCATGCCACGCTGTGCACGGTACACAGAAGGGGACCTACTTCTGCCGAGGAGCCACAGCCATAGCACGCCGTTGTTGAGTCCATTGGTGGCTCATGGTGTTTAGATTCTCAGATTGAAAAAAAAAATGTATGTAATCCCAGCACTTTGGGAGGCTGAGGTGGGCAGATCATTTGAGGTCAGGAGTTTGAGACCAGCCTGACCAACATGGTGAAACTCCCATCTCTACTAAAATACAAAAATTAGCCGGGTGTGGTGGTGGGCGCCTGTAATCCAGCTACTCAGGAGGTTGAGGCAGGAGAATCGCTTGAACCTAGGAGGTGGAGGTTGCAGTGAGTCGAGATCGCATTTCTGCACTCCAGCTTGGGTGACAGAGTGAGACTCTGTCTCAAAACACACAAACAAACAAAAAAACCCAAACAAAACAAAACAAAAATGTAACCAGAGTCTCTCCCAAATGAGAAACTAAAAGGCAAAGTCTCGAGCCGTAGAAGGCTTCCATCTCTGTTGCGTTGCTGATGCCCTCTGTCTCCTGATGTTCTAGAGCAGAAGAGAAGATCGCACCCAGCTATGTGTTCCTCTAGCTGGCAGTCATGGCGTGGACTACACTCTAGGAGCTCACCTTGATGGGAGTGTCTTAGGCAGGACCTGCAGGGTTATGCGGTGGGAACAAGTTAACCTCAGAAGGGTGGTGGCTACAGAGGAGGTTGGGGGAGCTCTGCTCCACAAGGTCAGCCAGAGAGAAGCTGATGGAGGCTTCACCATCTCAGTGCAGGGCTAGAGGTTCACCCAAGCAGGGAAGGGAGAACTGGGGAGGCCACCCCAGATCACAGCCTGTTGGCCAGGACCGCAGCCCAGAGCTGAAAGGGTTCTGGGGACTGTAGAGGAGCGGTCATCATTTGTTGAGCAGCAAATGTCCCTGCTGCACGGACAAAGACATTAAACGCAAGAATAAAGTGACAGGAGAACTACCTACAAAGCCAGGCAGCGCCTGCCGGTCATGAGGCATGTGCTGGTGGTTTAGGGACCATTGGTTGAGGACTTGCCTGAGGGAAAGGTAGGGCACGGGGCCCCTGCGCTCCAACCGTGACCTGCAATGACTCTTGTCCCCTCTCTCCCAACTGCTGCCATCCAGGTAGTCTCCACACCATCTGCCTTGAATGTGGGGCCCCCGGCTCCAGAGCCCTCACCACTCTCCAGGGAGTCCCCTCCACTCCCTGGCCACCTCTCTGCTCACCCCACGCTGGGGTGCTCAGGGCTGAGCGAGTGACATGTCCCGGATCCTAATCTGTCAGGATGATGTTGAAATAGCAGCAAACTAAGATTCAAAAAGTTTAAAAAGGAACTCCACCAGCTCACACTCCAGAAGGCTGCAGGGAGGGCTGGTGCCAGGCTTGGACTCAGCTCCGCCTCTGCGGTAGGCCAGCCCTGCCGGGGGGACAGCAGAGTGGCTTCTTCTCTGAGTCCCCTTCTTTCCCAAAATGTCTCTGGAGTCACCTTGAGTGGCTGGACTCACTGCCTGGACTGAGCAAGTATGGCAAACACTGCTGTTGCCTGTGCAAATCCGTTCCCCCTCCCTCATTATCAACAGAATTCAATTTTGTCTTTGTTTTTTTTTGAGACGAAGTCTTGCTCTGTCGCCCAGGCTGGAGTGCAGTGGCGTGATCTTGGCTCACTGCAACCTCTGCCTCCTGGGTTCAAGCAATTCTCCTGTCTCAGCCTCCCGAGTAGCTGGGATTACAGGTCAGAATTCAATTTTGAAAATTTCTTTAAAAATGATGATGCCTAGGATCCTGAGATTTTCATTTTATGTTCTGGGATGGAGCCAGGCCATCACTATGTTTGGGTTATTTTATTTTATTTTAGATGGAGTCTCACTCTGTTGCCCAGGCTGGAGTGCAGTGGCACGATCTCAGCTCACTGCAACCTTCACCTCCCAGGTTCGAGTGATTCTCCTGCCTCAGCCTCCCGAGTAGCTGGGATTACAGGCGTGCGCCACCACGCCCAGCTAATTTTTGTATTTTCAGTAGAGGTGGGCTTTCACCATGTTGGCCAGGCTGGTTTTGAACTCTTGGCCTCAAGTGATCCACTCACCATGGCCTCTCAAAATGCTGGGATTACAGTCGTGCACCACCACGCCCGGCTAATTTTTATATTTTTAGTAGAGATGGGGTTTCACCATGTTGTCCAGCCTGGTCTCAAACTCCTGACCTCAAGGGATCTGCCCGCCTCAGCCCCTCAAAGTGCTGGGATTACAGGCGTGAGCCACCGCAGCTGCCCAGCCCCTCAGGCCTTTTTTGTAAGGGCACTGCTCACCTCCCAAAGGCCCCAAACTCCTAAAGCCATCACACTGGGGACAAGGATTTCAACACCTGAATGTTTAGGGGGGCACAAACATTCAGATCGTGGCACCAATAAAAAGAAAAAGCACAAGAAAGGGTGACCCCTCTCTCACCACAGGGTGGCATATCTTGTTGTGAACTTGGAATGCAGAGCCATCTTGTGGCCATGAGGACAGCCCTGCGGTGAGGCCGGCCGGCTGAGATGATGCACCGGGGCTCCTCCGGGATGTGAGCGAGCTGCTGGAGCGGCCTTCTGTTTAACAAATTGTCCTTTCTTCAAGCCATTTTGCCATTTTGAAGCGTTTCCCATTACTTACATCTGAGAGCATCTTATCTCTCCTCCTCTTACCTCTTGGTCCACTCCTTGTTCCAGTGTCTCCTGAACAGGGCTGGCTTGTTCCCCTGAGACTTCTGCTTAGACCTCCCAGCACCTCCTCCCTCCAAGTCTCTTCCTCCCTAGACCTGCA
Organism: Piliocolobus tephrosceles; assembly: GCF_002776525.5. NCBI lineage: Eukaryota > Metazoa > Chordata > Mammalia > Primates > Cercopithecidae > Piliocolobus > Piliocolobus tephrosceles. The sequence continues at coordinate 21,983 of NW_022310044.1, forward strand.
GGGCGTCAGCAGGGCCTCCAGACTGTAAACACCGCGCATGCCAGTCCTTGCGCAGATCCCTGCTGCTCCCACACTCCCTCCTCTGAGGGACAGAAGAGGTGGCAGCGGGTGTATGGAGGCAGGAGACCCAGGTGTTGGTCCCAAATTTGTGTTTATGTGCTCCGGGGCTGGATCAGCCAGGTCAGTACAGGACACACAAACTACTCTGGCAATTTCAACAGAAAATATTCAATAAAGGGAATTAGGTCACTGCAAAATCAGTGGAAGAGCTGGAGGAGCAGGATCGAGGCTGGGCCTCCAGGAATGGCTGTCAGGACACATCCACACCACCTACCTGAGGCCACCCTGCAACTGTGAAGCTCAAGAACTCCCCGGCAGAACTCCCTGTCGGCCGGGCACGGTGGCTCATGCCTGTAACACCAGCACTTTGGGAGGCTGAGGCAGGTGGATCACTTGAGGTCAGGAGTTTGAGACCAGCCTGGCCAACATGGTGAAATCCCATCTCTACTAAATATACAAATGTAGCTGGGTGTGGTGGTGTGCACCTGTAGTCCCAGCTATTTGGGAGGCTGAGGCAGGAGTAAGTATCACTTGAACCCGGGAGGTGGAGGTTGCAATGAGCCGAGATCTTGCCATTGCTCTCCAGCCTGGGCAATAAGAGCAAAACTTCATCTCAAAAAAAAAAAAAAAATATATATATATATATATATATATATATATATCATGGGCTCAATCCAAGGGAAGCTGGGACTGGGAAGCTGGCACTGCCATCACCACTGTAACTGCTTCTTGGCACCTACAGAAGCAGCTGCTGGATAAGAGATCACTAGTGCAGGAAACCCAGCATCTCCACGCCCTTGTCAACCAAAGCAGCCAACTCTCTTTTTTTTTTTTGAGACGGAGTCTCCCTCTGTCACCCAGGCTGGAGTGCAGTGGCTCGATCTCTACTCACTGCAACCTCTGTCTCCCAGGTTCAAGTGATTCTACTGCCTAAGCCTCCTGAGCAGCTGGGATTACAGGCACTCACCACCACACCTGGCTAATTTTTTTTTGGTATTTTTAGTAGAGACACGGTTTCAGCATGTTGGTCAGGCTGGTCTCGAACTCCTGACCTCATGATCTGCCCTCCTCTGCCTCCCAAAGTGCTGGGATTACAGGCATGAGACACCGTGCCCGGTCTGAAGCAGCCAACTCTCACACAAGTGCATCTAAAGCAAGTGCAGAACTTCATTCTTCCCTGGAACCCTGCCCCAGGGGAGTCTGGGAAATGTGGGTTTTAGCTGCTGTGTAGAAAGCTGCGAGCAGGAGGTGGAAAGGAAGCTGAGAGCCAAGTGATCGATCATACCCAACCATGTGAATGTGGCTGGCCGCCCCCTCCGGGCCTATCTTTCAGTTACTAATTGGTTACATCAGTGTTTGCCTCCTAGGGTTGGTGTGGATTAAATGAGATTGTGCAGGTAAAGCACTTGTGCCTAATCAGGGACTAATTAATATTAGTTCTTATTATTTCCAATACTTCCTCCTTCTAGCTCTGTGGTTCTCCAAGCCTGAGCTGCTCACCTCTGAAATGGGCCCCGGAGGTCAATGGAGAGTTTGCAGAAGGTTCAGAAAGAATAGTCCTGAGAGGGATGACCCAGGCCCATGCCTGCCTGGACACACCGCTGTCTGCGCCCAGGCCTCTCTCTCAGCTATGCCAAGCATCCGCTGACTCTCCAGCCAAGCGTGTTATATAAGCTTCATCTTTTCCTTTGTTTACAGGAAATTTTGAAACACCAACTGGGCTTGGCCCGAGCTCCTTCATTCCTAAAGGCAACAGAAATTGTTTGGGCAGGCAAGGCAGCCACACGCAAAGCAGCTGCCCTGGCGCAGGGCCAGGCCTTACAGGACAGGCGGCTGCTGGCAATCGTGAGGTTAGGCACTCTCGTTGCTCAGGTCCAGGATCTGCGGTGCCTGGGGGCAGCCGTGTACTTTTGGATGTTCGGCTTTCATCCACACTCATTGGGCCCTGTCTTGGTTTCCCTGCCTGGTGCTGAAGTTCTCTGCCATGATGGCAGCTCTCCACCCTGCCAGACCTTGACTCTGGGAGGCCTGGGATGACCTGGGAGCACCTTCTAGGGTTCTGCCAATGGCTCGGACAGACCTCAGCCTCTTAGCAGCGCAAGGGGAGTAGGCAGCACCTCAGCCTGGGTGGGGAGAGAGGACAAGGGCAGGTGGGAAGGAGCTGTCCCCTCGTCTCTGCTTTGACCCATGCTTCTAAGTGGACAGGTGGGGTAAAGCTCACACCCTTTGTTTCTTCACATGACAATGGGGCTGCGCAGGTGCCAAGCTTCCCAAACAACTGCCTTGCCCATCCTAGGAACGTTGCCCAGGCCTGCTCCCCGGGAACTGCTTTAATGGAACATCTTCCATTTGAGCCAGGGCCAGAAATGATCTCACAAGTCCTCATGTGACCTACTGGGAAACAAATGTTTGTTGCTGGTAACTTGTGCTTGAGAAAGACAAGAGCTCTGTTTCCCAAGGCTTGTATGCCTGATAGAAGTTTACAGGGTTGGGGACTGGTAGAAATTCGCACCAGGAGTAGAAGTTTCTACCAGAAATTCCCAACTGGAGTTTCTACACCTTCCCTACCTTGGGAAGACAAAGGGGTGAGGACAGAGAAGACCCAGCCCCAGCTAGACGCCCTGACAGTAGGAAGGCTGGGCCTTCCTGAGCATTCTGAAACTGAGTTCTTTTTCAGGCCAACAGTTGCTAGACAGACAGAAAAAAATGTTTTTCTTTCTAGTTCTGCTCTTAAACCTGTGCTCACTGTGAGGTAAGTTGGAGATGTCCTTGCACAGCACACATACTGTTACTCCTCTATCCAGTGCCCATGGCAGACATTACAAGTTGATCACCACACTCTTGTTTGCTTTGCTGAATCATCTGAAGTTCACAATATAGCAATGCAGTACAACAGAGTAGAACTGGCAGACTGGAGAAAAGCTATTTGTCATCCCAGATGAAGTAGAAAGGATGTGAACTTGGATAGGAGACAGACCCAGCCTCATATTCTGACTTTGCCACTTCCTAGCAGTGTGACCTTGGGCAAGTACTTTCTTTCTCTGAGCTTCAATACTGTCATTTGTAAAATGGGAATAAGCATATCTGCCTGAAAAGGTTGACATTAAATGAAATTAAATGAGATGTGTCTCGTGCTGCACAATTAGCAGATAATGGAGACACCTATCCCTACATATATCATTACATCATCACATACGCTCCTACATACCATTCAGACGTATTCTGCGAGGAATTTGCAGAAATGAAAATACTAAGCGCCAAGCCAAAGTTTTCTTTTTCTTCTCCTGCTCTGCCCTCCTCCTTCTCGTTCTCCTCCTCTTACTCCTTCTTCAAAAAGATTTGTTATGTAACAAAATGTGTTATGCAGATTATTTAACCTACTTAAGAAAAGAAACCTGAGAACTTTTACAGTGTTCATTGATATATAAGTAATGTTTGGGTTACTTACAAATGAGTTTCATCTAGTCTATGTCTTTAAAACATCAGGAGCCAAGGACCCAGAATTTTAGGAAGAAAGAAAAAAGGACCATAACATTGGATAAATGTCTTCTAGGTCCCAGACACTTACATCTATGTTAGCCTATCTCCTTCTTGTACCAATACTCTATGTCAAGTTTGTTTTTATTTTTATTTTAATCGTGATAAAATACACACAACATAAAATTTACCTTCTTGGCTGGGAGAGGTGGCTCATGCCTATAATCCCAGCACTTTGGGAGGCCGAGTGGGGGTGGATCATTTGAGGTCAAGAGTTCAAGACCAGCCTGGTCAACATGGTGAAACCCTGTCTCTACTAAAAATACAAAACTTAGCTGGGTATGGTGGTGAATGCCTGTAATCCCAGCTACTTGGGAGGCTGAGGCAGGAGGATCGATTGAACCTGGGAGGTGGAGGTTGCAGTGAGTGGAGATCAGGCCATTGCACTCCAGCCTGGGCAACAGAGCCAGACTCCGTCTCAAAAAAAATGACCATTTTATCCAATTTTAAGTGTACAGTTCAATAGTGTTAAATAGCTTCACATTGCTGTGCAAGCCGTCTCCGGAACTCTTTTCATCTTACAAAATTGAAACAATTTACACTTTAAACAGCTCCCACCTCCTCCCACCTTCTCTCCAGCCCCTGACAACCACCATTCTACTCTCCGTCTCTTTGAATTTGATGACTCTAAGTCCCTCATGTAAGTGGAATCACAGTGTTTGTCCCTTTGTGTGTGGCTTATTTCATTCAGCATAATGTTCTCAAAGTTCATCCACTTTATTTGTGGCATCTGTCAGATTTTCCTTCCTTTTATTGTTGAGTAGTATTCCATCATATACATGTACTGCATTTTGGTGACCCACGCATCTGCTGATGGACACTAGGGCTGTTTCCACCACTGGCTGTAGCGAATAATGCTGCTGTGAACATGGGTGCACAAATACCTGTTTGAGTCCCGGCTTTCAGTTCTTTAGGGTATTTATGGAAATGGAGTTGCTGGATCATACGTCATGATTTTATTACAAGGAAGGAACAAACTAAAGAGAATAAATGACTCGCCCAAGGTCAACACAACGAAAAAGTGGCAGAATCAGAAGGTAAACCAAGTCAATTTGAAGTGAGCTTAAATTACGTATTTCCTTTCTCTCATTCCAGTTGGGTTAAACAAACAACCTCAACCAAGGGTGTGCAGGTATGAGGAGCAGGTGAGGACATCCTCTTTCCCTGCAGGCTGACATAGGTCTGATGGGTCAAGAAATGGCCTGCTGGGTGGTCTGGAAGCTCCCCTGGCCCTGGCCCTAGGGGTTTGGCTCCTAGCAAGGCCCATGAGGAAGGACAGTAAAGCCAGGCTTTGTTCAGTGGGGTCAGTATGAAGACGCTGAGGTTGTGGATGGGGAGATAGCGAAGTGCAGACATCCCGACAGGCCTCACACAGTCAGTCGGGGGTCACGGGTTAGGAGGAACAGATGCCATTCAAACCGTCTCAACCTAAAAAAAAAAAAAAAGATTCGTCCGTCCTGGGAGAGGTGTCCAATTCCCTGTGGCCCGCGCGGAGGCTGTCACGTGGCACACAGGACCACGCCTTCCAAGCCGTGGGCGGGGCCCCTCCGTGCGTCCAGTGTGGGGGCCACGCGTCCTGGGGCCCCCTGCGGAGCCCCCGAGGGCAGGGTCCACGGGGAGTGGGTGAGCGCGCGCCGCCCCTGCGGGGCTGGCTGACCCGGCAGGGCGTTCCAGGCGGCGGATTTCCCCCGCAGGCCTCGGTATCCGGGCCACCCGCGCCGGAGGCTGCTCTGAGTTAGGGCCTGCGGTTAGAGAGGGGCCAGTGGAGTGCTGCGGTGCCAACGCCTGCAGCCGGGGCTCGGGCTTCCTGTCTGCCGCCCCGGCGGTGTCACGTGCGTGGGCGAAGCCTCGCTTTGACCTCAGAAAGCCCAGTGTTTCAGGCCAGCCGGTCTCCGCTCGACGAGGACAGTGGAGTTAAGAGGGATCCCTGCAGCTGGGCGCCCAAGTCCCCAGCGCCTGCCCCCTGGACCGTACCCCGGCTAGCTTCACAGACCCCGAATCCTCCCCTTGGCGGGAGCTGACCAAGTTGGGAGGGGATGGCGGGGATAAGCAGTCTCAAGTCACTGAGCCCTGACAGCCCTGGCAGTACCTGGAAGGGTAACCTCAGGGACAGATAGGTGTAGAGCCAACAGTAGCCAAGCTCAGTAGCCCACCCACATCAGGCAGTCCTAGGAGAGTCAGGACATGCACCTGTTAATCTGAGAAGTAACCACGGAGCACAATGGCACTGCACCCCTCCATCTTTGCCAAGGACACTAATTGGGATCAAATCTGGCAGCAACAGGCTGAGAAGCTGGGCCCTTCCCCAGCCCTGGGGTGAATGTGTCCAGCCCCGTGGCTCTCAGCGTCAGCTGCGTGTCAGAGAGGGAGGTTTAGAAGAATGCCTGGCAAATAATTCTCTGGTGCCCAAAGTCAAGGCAGTGTCTATCTTTGGTAAGGGACAGTGACTGGAAGGGGAAACCAGGGGGCTTGGAAGCCACTAAAGTTCTGTTTCTTGATCTGTCTGCTGGTTACTCAAGTGCATTTATTTTATGAAAATCCAAGGAGCTGTATACGTACACAGTTTTCTGTACAAATGATATACTTCAATAAGAAGTCAAAGAAATCAGGTAAAAAAACCCAGCTGTCTGGGCCAATTTCACATCAGAATGTCTGGGGCGGCCCCTGGATAGTGGTGTTTGTTGTTGTTGTTGTTTTGGGGGGTGGGGGTGAAAGCTTCCTAAGTGATGATGAAGTGCAGCCAAGGATGAGCCCTGCTGGTTTAAACCCAAATTTGCCACCCAGAGTTGCTGCCAAAGCTCTCAGGCTGTCATTTGGATGAGGTGATGGAGTTTCTTTCAGCACAATGTTCAGGCTTTGGGACGCCTGCTGGAAATGTGCCAGGGCCCAGGGCTTGGGGTGGCAGCTCCCCACAAATATGACAAGGCTGAATGGACAAC
>NW_022310044.1:28618-28952 GCF_002776525.5 Piliocolobus tephrosceles
AAAATCTTGTAATAGCCTGCATGATATGTAGTTTTTTTTTTTTTTTTTGGAGACGGAGTCTCACTCTGTCACCCAGGCTGGAGTGCAATGGCACGATTTCGGCTTGCTGCAAGCTCTGCCTCCCGGGTTCACGCCATTCTCCTGCCTCAGCCTCCCATATAGCTGGGACTACAGGAGCCTGCCACCACGCCCCGCTAATTTTTTTTTTGTTGTTTTAGTAGAGACGGGGTTTCACCGTGTTAGCCAGGATGGTCTCGATCTCCTGACCTCGTGATCTGCCTGCCTCGGCCTCCCAAAGTGCTGGGATTACAGGCGTGAGCCACCGCGCCCGGCC
>NW_022310045.1:0-3447 GCF_002776525.5 Piliocolobus tephrosceles
CTCATTTTATTCAATACTTAGATTTATAGAATGCATGTAAATCAGGCTTTTCCAATTATTAATATTAGTGTATAAGACTGTTACACATTTTCAAAGGGCAGTTAAAGGTTACCTTTCACTATTTTCTACCTTCAGAAATGCTTTTCTTTGAAAGGAGGGAGCAAAAGTTTCCACTGAGATTAAGTCATCACACTCCAATTTTAAATCTCTCAGTTTACTCAGGCTGGACAGCAGGCTGGAGTGCAGTGCCGGGATCTTAGCTCACTGCAACCTCTGCCTACCGGGTTCAAGCGATTCCTCTGCCTCAGCCTCCAGAATAGCTGGGACTACAGGCGCGCACCACCACACCCAGCTAATTTTTGTATTTTTAATAGAGATGGAGTTTCACCATGTTGGCCAGGATGGTCTCCATCGCTTGACCTCATGATCCGCCCCCCTTCACCTCCTAAAGTGTTGGGATTACAGGCGTGAGCCACCACGGCCGGCCAACATTATTATTATTATTATTATTATTATTATTATTATTATTATTTTGAGACGATGTCTTACTCTATCACCCAGGCTGGGGTACAGTGGCGCGATGTTGGCTCACTGCAATCTCTGCCTCCTGGGTTCAAGCGATTCTTCTGCCTCAGCCTCCCAAGTAGCTGGGATTACAGACGCATGCCACTATGCCTGGTTAATTTTTGTATCTTTAGTAGAGACGGGTTTCACCGTGTTGATCAGGCTGGTATCGAACTTCTGACCTAGTGATCTGCCTGCCTCGGTCTCCCAAAGTGATGGGATTACAGGCATGAGCCACCGTGCCCAGCCAACATGAAGTTTTTAAGGATGGAAGGAACCTGAGCGAAAGTAGAATATGTCTGCTATATAATAGGTGTTCAGCTTATGTTTCAATAAATTCTCAATAAATTGAGAAGATGGATAAACACATTTGGGAAGGGCAATTTATTTTGTTTTTTGTTTTGTTTTGTTTTGTTTGGAGTCTGGCTCTGTCGCCCAGGCTGGAGTGCAGTGGCACAATCTCGGCTCACTGCAAGCTCCGCCTCCCGGGTTCCCCCGATTCTTCTGTCTCAGCCTCCCGTGTAGCTGGGACCACAGGCGCCTGCCACCACACCGGGCTAATTTTTATTCTTTGTATTTTTAGTAGAGACAGGGTTTCACTGTTGTTAGCCAGGATGGTCTCGATCTGCTGACCTCGTGATCCACCCGCCTCAGCCTCCCAAAGTGCTGGGATTACAGGCGTGAGCCACCGTGCCCGACCGGGAAGTGCAATATTTATGTATGTATGTATGTATGTATGTATTTATTTATTTATTATTTTGAGACGGAGTCTCGCTCTGTTGCCCAGGTTGGAGTGCAGTGGTGCGATCTCAGCTCACTGCAAGCTCCGCCTCCGGGAAGTGCAATATTTTTCAAGAAAACTCCTGTAAAGTAAAGCAACACATTTGCAATAGTAATAATCATTTATATGTTCTCCCTTCTCACTAAGAGACCTGGGGCCCTGACCCCTCTGAGGTTTCCCCTCCCGGGTGCCATGGGGCCTGCGGGCACCAGAAAACCGGGGTCCCCAACAGGACGGCACGTCCACCTCCTTCGCCTGGCCATTACCTCTCCTTCCTATCCCTCTTGTTCACGCCAGGGTGAGCCAGGACGCGCTCCACCCCAGGGACGTCGCCCGACCGGGCAGCTCCGTGGAGCTCACAGAGATCTTCCAGGCGGACGTCGTGCTGGGGCTGGTCTAAGGCGCCCTCAACGTGCTCGCTGTCGCTGCCCGCGCTGTCGCTTAACCAGCCGAAGGAGTCTGAGAACCACCAGTCCCCCAGCCAGCTTAAGGACAACTGGTCCTCCTGGCTCCCAACGCTAGGGGTCTTCCTCATGGTGGAGACTGTCGGTTTCGGAGACCCCTCAGACCCTTCCCGCTTTTCTCCACCCCTGGAGGCCATCAGTAGAGAGCTACTGCCTCCGCCACAACCTCCCGGCAGGAAACCCTCGCGGTTTCCAATCTGTGAAAGGAGCACTGCCAAGCCAGAAATGCCAAGCCAGGCGATCACTGCCACACCAAGCCAAGCGATCACTGCCACACCAAGCCAAGCAACCACCACCAAGCCAAGTGACCACCACCAAGCCAAAGGATCACCACCAAGCCAAGCGACCACCGCCAGGCCAAACGATCACCACCGGGCCAAAGGATCACCGCCAAGCCAAACGATCACCGCCAAGCCAAACGATCACCGCCAAGACAAGCGACCACCGCCAAGCCTCGTGGGTAAGGCCAAGCCACGCGGGTAAGGCCAAGCCAGTCCGTTACACACCAGCGCGCATGCGCACCTGTGACATCACTGCAACGGAAGCTCCAGCCTCCCAGAAAAAACTCTTTGGCCTGCAGGTGGCGCTGCACCTCCGGCGCCGGCCTGGGCTGGCGGGTTGTCCCTGGGAGAGTTCCGGGTGGCAGCGCCCAGCCTGCCTGTCATGAGTGAGGCCTCACAGAGCCGCCGGCGCACCTGCTCCTCGGCTTGCTCTGTTCAGGGGTGCGGGCCAGTTCCCGCCCCTGTGCTGCCATCGCTTGGTCGCTCCTGGCTTGGCCACCGCAGCGAAGTTGCCCCAGGGTCCGCGCTGCCTGGATGCAAGCGGAGTCGGATGGCTGGGTCAGAGCGGGCTGTCGGGCTGGCGGGAAGGGCAGGCCTACACCGCTGCCCGCCTAGCTTCTACTCGGCCTGCGCCTGCAGCCAGGGACCAGCTCTGGGCATTCGGCTGCCTTAGGATGGGGCCGAGCAGCTGCTGCCACCCTATGCCGCAGCCACCGCACACATCTGCCCAGGGGCAGTGCGGCGGGTTGGGGAAGGCCAGGTGCCACCGGGGTTGCTAGCCTCTAGTCGGTCCTGACTGTGCAGCCCGCAAGCACCAGTGAAATTTAAGAAAAGTGACAGCCGGGCGCGGTGGCTCACGCCTGTAATCCCAGCACTTTGGGAGGCCAAGGTGGGCGGATCCCTTCATGTCAGGAGTTCGAGACCAGCCTGGCCAACATGGCAACACCCCGTCTCTACTAAAAATACAAAATTAGCCGAGTGTGGTGGTGCATGCCTGTAATCCCAGCTACTTGGGGGTACTGAGGCAGAAGAATCGATTGAATCTGTGAGGCGGAGTTTAGGGTGAGCCAACATCACGCCATTGTACTCCAGCCTGGGCAACAATAGTGAAACTCCATCTCAAAAAAAAAAAAAAAATACAAAAATTAACTGGGCGTGTTGGCGGGTGCTGATAATCCCAGCTACTCCGTAGGCTGAGGCAGGAGAATTGCTTGAACCCAGGGGGCAGAGGTTGCAGTGAGCCAAGATCTCATAATTTCACTCCAGCCTGGGCCACAGAGCAAAACTCCTTCTCAAAAAAAAAAAAAAAGAAAGAAAGAAAAAAATTCAAATTCATATTCACTCATATCAAAAATGA
>NW_022310046.1:0-1889 GCF_002776525.5 Piliocolobus tephrosceles
TCAAACACAGTAAAAGTTTATTTCTTGATCATTTAATAGTGGCAGATGAATATGCCTGATTGACAGACACCCCCCCCTGCTGCTCCATCCATGGTCATTAGGTACCTAGACCCTTTCCATGTTGTGTCTGTGCCGTCTCCTAGGACAGTGCTTCTCAAACTGTAGTTCCCATACCAACAGCACCAGTGTCACCCTGGAACTTGTTAGAAATGCACAAGCTCAGGCCCCTCTCTGGGACTACCAGATCAGAAATATTGGAGGTAGGGCCTGGCAACCTGTTTGAACAAGCCTTCCAGGTGGTTCTGATGCACCCTCAAGTTTGAGAAGCACTAGCCTAGGTCCTAGTTGTCATCTACATTCAGCCAGCAAATGAAATAGGAGAGCCCGGAGAGGTACTTGCAAATTAAAAGCCTTGACCCCAAGGTAGCACCTGTCACTTCCATTCACATTGCTTTAGTGAGAACCAGTCACCTGGCCATGTTGAGCTGCAGGAGGATCTGGGAGTGAGGTCCTGTGCTAGCAAGTTGCTTCCCAGCTACATGTATATAATCTGGAAGAGGAGAGAGAAATTTTTCAAGCCCTGTCTCTGCCACAAAACGTTAAGCAAGGGCAGGAGGAGAAAAGGTGAGGGACAGAATTGCCCCACCCATGAGGACTCAGTAAGGCACTTGGCAGTTTTCCCAGCATTTCTTCTCTATGGAGAAGGGGTTCCACAAGGTGTTTGGAGGGCTTACATTGGCTCAGGACCTTCAGGAAACACAAGTCAAGGAGGTTACATTTTATGCCCAAGGTCACATAGATAGAAAGTGACAGGACTGCAGCTTGTCTCCCTATTGCCTGATGCCAAGTTCTAGATGTCTTTCGTCATACTCGGGTGCCTCCAAAATTCTAGCACTCTCAGTCTATGTAACTGAATTAATTGTTGAAATAGGCCTATGCAGCCCTCCTATCTCCATTTTACAGCAAAAGATGCTGCAATGGAAGGTACAAGCAGCTGTTGACATGAAGGAAGGAATCCAACTAAAAAGCACAAAGAAAATTCCATAGAGGACATAGCAACTAAGAATGAATAAGATGAATGTATGTGATTGTGTCTATTTGTGCATATGTGTGTATGCACATATATGCATATACAAATTTATATATATTTACATATATATGCACCTATATGTGAGAAAACTTTACCCATAAATGCATCATGCTAATACAACCAGAATGAGCATTATGCTCCATTTCTATGAACAGCCTTCAGTAGGAAGAGAAGGAATTCTAGACAAAAGCATAAACAGAATCCCAGAATGGAAAAGTCCCAGCAGGGGAAAGTCCAAGGCACGTTTGGAGAACACCAAATAGTTGGGTGTGCCTGGAGTGGGCAATGGTGGAGAATAATTCTGGGACAAAATGTAGGACCCAGAAAGTAGAAGAAATTGAACGTCAAGCTAAGGAGGTTGTACTTTATTCTTTAAATAATGAGTACCCAAGAAAGAGTTTTAGGAAGAAGAATCACATGTTTGGATTTGTATAGGAGCAAGATTACTCTGGGAATAATAAATAGGACTGATTGAAGGAGAAGAAATTTCTAGAAGGCAATTAGAGAAGTGAAGAGGTTTTTGCAATAGCTATGGTAAAGAGAATGAGCATTGAATGAATGTGACAGAAGTGGGTAAGGAGAAGAGAATAATTGTGATTGGAGGTGGTTGGGGAGGAAGAAGTTGCCAAAAATGAAGCAGATGTTTTTCTTGTCTATTATGGGAATTTGGGGGATATTGAAAAATAGAGCACAGTAGAAATCCACATCTTGGGTAAAATATGCTGCATTTAATGAGTTCTAGGATGCACAATTTTTTTTTCAATTTTAATGTCCCTAAAATCAGACTGTCTCCTACAAA
>NW_022310047.1:0-1044 GCF_002776525.5 Piliocolobus tephrosceles
TTAGCCTCATTGATGGCAAAATGTTCACTTTAGGGCTGGGCACCTGTAATCTCAGCACTTTGGGAGGCCAAGGTGGGTGGACGCTCAAGACCAGGAGCTTGAGACCAGCCTGGCCAACATGGTAAAACCATGTCTTTACTAAAGTACAAAAATTAGCTGGGCATGGTGGTGCACACCTGTAATCCCAGCTGCTCGGGAGACTGAGGCAGGAGAATCTCTTGAACCCGAGAGGTGGAGGTTGCAGTGAGCCAAGATCACACCACTGCACTGCAGCCTGGGCAACAGAGTGAGACTGTCTCAAAAAAAAAAAAAAAAAAAGTGTTTAATAGTTGTGTTATTACCAATCAATACTATGGAAGAATAAGCTTTTAGTCCAAGTCTCTGCTAATAAAAGCAATTTGGTTCATACCAGCATGTTTAGATTTTCTATTGCTGAACATTTAGGATGTTAGTTATACATAATACATGTGTATCAGTCAGAGTCCAATCTGAATATATAAAACATACTGGGAATTTGAAGAGGGAAAATTTCACATACAGAATTGTTAACTAGGTGGTTGAAGGTTAAAAGAAAACTCTGAGATGCACAGAAGTAGCAAGTGAATAAATCGTGTGCTACTATTTATAGAGCTGAGGGAGAGTACAAAATAAAGGGTTGAACTTAGAACATCTCCCTACCTGCCGAGACCGGCTCGGTCATGGAGACCTTAATCCAGCAGCACTAGAGGAATTAAAGACACATACAGAGAAATATAAATTGTGGAGAAATCGGGGGGCTGATAGCCTTCACAGCTGACAGCCACGAACAGAGTTTTACCCACATATTTATTGACAGCAAGCCAGTGATAAGCATTGTTTCTATAGATTACAGATTAACTAAAATGGGAAACAAAGGGATGGGCTGAAACAAAGAGATGAACTCTGGCTAGTTATCTGCAGCAGGAACATGTCCAATAGCTCATGCTATTGTTTGTGGTTTAGGAATGCCTTAAGCAGTTTTCCTCCCTGGGTGGGCCAGGTGTTCCTTGTCCTCATCCCGGTAAA
>NW_022310048.1:0-1761 GCF_002776525.5 Piliocolobus tephrosceles
AAACCTAGGAACCTGAACACCCAAATAATCTTGAAAGATCCGTCTTTTTAAAAAAATATGTATGTGTGTGGAGCCATAATTTTTATAAAATTGAGTGTTGGCCAAATATGAAAGACAATTGAATTGAATTCTTTTTTTATTAGTATTATACTTTAAGTTCTGGGGTACATGTGCAGAACGTGCAGGTTTGTTAATAGTATACACATGCCATGGTGGTTTGCTGCACCCATCAACCCGTCATCTACATTAGGTATTTCTCCTAATGCTATCCCTCCCCTAGTCCACCACCCTCCAACAGGCCCTGGTGTGTGATGTTCCCCTCCCTGGGTCCATGTGTTCTCATTGTTCTACTCCCACTTACGAGTGAGAACATGCAGTGTTTGGTTTTCCGTTCCTGTGTTAGTTTGTTGAGAATGATGGTTTCCAGCTTTATCTAGGTCCCTGCAAAGGACACGAACTCATTCTTTTTTATGGCTGCATAGTATTCCATGGCATATATATGCCACATTTTCTTTATCCAGTCTATCATTGATGGACATTTGGGTTGGTTCCAAGTCTTTGCTATTGTGAATAGTGCTGCAGTAAACATATGTGTGCTTGTGTTTTTATAGTAGAATGATTTATCATCCTTTGGGTATATACCCAGTAATGGGATTGCTGGGTCAAATGGTATTTCTGGTTCTAGATCCTTGAGGAATCGCCATACTGTCTTCCACAATGGTTGAACTAATTTACACTCCCACCAACAGTGTAAAAGCATCCTTATTTCTCCATATCCTCTCCAGCATCTGTTGTTTCCTGACTTTTTAATGACTGCCATTCTAACTGGCATGAGATGGTATCTAATTGTGGTTTTGATTTGCATTTCTCTGATGACCAGTGATGATGAGCTGTCTTCATATGTTTCTTGGCCGCATAAATGTCTTCTTTTGAGAAGCATCTGTTCATATCCTTTGCCCACTTTTCGATGGGGATTTTTCTTGTAAATTTGTTTAAGTTCATTGTAGATTCTGGATTGTACTCCTTTGTCAGATGGATAGATGGCAAAAATTTTCTCCCATTCTGTAGGTTGCCTGTTCACTCTGATGGTAGTTTCTTTTGCTGGGCAGAAGCTCTTTAGTTTAATTAGATCCCATTTGTCAATTTTGGCTTTTGTTGCCATTGCTTTTCGTGCTTTAATCATGAAGTCTTTGCCCATGCCTATGTCCTGAATGGTATTGCCTAGGTTTTCTTCTAAGCTTTTTATGGTTTTAGGTCTAACATTTAAGTCTTTAATCCATCTTGAGTTAATTTTTGTATAAGGTGTAAGGAAGGGGTCCAGTTTCAGTTTTCTGCATATGGCTAGCCAGTTTTCTCAACACCATTTATTAAATAGGGAGTCATTTCCCCATTGCTTGTTTTTGTCAGATTTGTCAAAGATCAGATGGTTGTAAATGTGTGGCATTATTTCTGAGGCCTCTGTTCCATTGGTCTATGTATCTGTTTTTGTACCAGTACCATGCTGTTTTGGTTACTGTGGCCTTGTAGTATAGTTTGAAGTCAGGTAGTGTGATGCCTCCAGCTTTGTTCTTTTTGCTTAGGATTGTATTGGCTATATGGGCTCTTTTCTGGTTCCATATGAAATTAAAAGATTTTTTTCTAATTCTATGAAGAAAGTCAATGGAAGCTTGATGAGGATAGCATTGAATCTATAAATTACTTTGGGCAGTATGGTCATTTTCATGATATTGATTCTCCTATCCATGAGCATGGAATGTTTTT
>NW_022310059.1:0-1917 GCF_002776525.5 Piliocolobus tephrosceles
CATTCCACTGATTATTCCAGTTTCCTAATATTCAGAGACAGGTTTACATTTTATTACCCCAAAACCTCAACTCTCCTATCCCTGGGAATAAGGCAGTTAATTAATTCCACCTCCTTTCCAGGAAGATGTGTCAGGGCCAACGTACATCCACAGATGAATTTCAGGACTGTTTTACATACCTTCAAACCCCAGTGCTTCAGCTTTGTATGACTATATTTGAAAAATATTCCCTACGTAAAAAAGCATCGAGGGTACCCCCTTGGGATAGAAAGCAATTTCTGTATCAGCCTGTGTTGGGACATAGAATAGGCAGCCAATAACTATTACAATGATTGAATCATTCTGACTTTAAACAGTAAGCTTTTATCTTCACAGTAGGTGACTGCCACTGTGCTATGAGAGTGAAAAAGAACTATGAGATCAGCTGTGCCCACAGGGAGCTTGTAGCCACATGAGAGAAGTGTTTCACAAATATGAAATAGTTAGAATAGATGCTACTTGACTTCACATACTTTTTACAAGTACTGTTGCTATTTGGAGAAAGGGTGCAATCTCTGCTGGCTGTGATACACAAAAAGCCTACCATTTTCCTACCTTTTTTTTCAGCAGCTGTGTTTTCAACAGCCATAACATTTTGGCACATATTTCCCCACATCTTGACTTAGAGTTTCATGTCTTGACACAGTATGTCAGAAATGTCAGAATGGGGAAATAAAGTCTGCAATTTACAAGGGTCAACTAATTGCCAATGTGTATAAATTCCCAAGTTCAATTTGAATTGTATCTCCTTGCAAAATGGAATGTCAAAGAATGCTAAAATATTAAAACATAATTCTAATTTGTTATGTGACTTAAAAAAATCTAGGCCAGTAGTAAGAAAATATATAAACAGAGAAGTATAAATCCCATTAAAATTAAAATGTACTCTGGTTGCCCATTTTTAAGTTTGCTCTTTTGAAAGTGGAAGAACTGAATAAATTGGCAACTATTCAGCAATCTGTAGACAGGATTTCTGCATGAAAAGGTCCTGAGGCCAAGAGAACTCAGAGGACGTAACATCCCTTTAACCTAACCTCTGGATTTAATAGATGAAGACTATTACAGAAAGTCTAACCTATTTGCCATGTACAGAGAAGGTGGCTTAGGGTGGTTATAGTCCATTTATCTTACAATTTAACCACTTTTATGAGTCATTTAATTGTGAAAACATCAAAAGTAAAAGTAATTTACTTTGTTGCTATAACTTAGAACATTCAGAAATATGGCTATGTGGTATTTGAAATAGGTGGAAATACAGTGACTTGATATTAATAATAGCATTGATGTTAAATAATAAAATCTTTGAACATTAAGTAAACTAAAATAAATTGAAGGGCATATTTTATGTAAGAAATCTGTTTCATTTAGTAATGTGAGACTCAGATGACATTTCCAAAGTTTATCCAAAAAACATTTGCTGGAGTTCTAGATGGGTCAGGCATAGTCAAAATTCTTCACAGAAGTGTCAGGAGTGACTTGATTCAGAGCATCTATTGAAATGTCACCTTCAAATGTAGACCAGTGAGAGACGTGCATTCATAATTTTCTTTCTGATAAATATTTCTTAAGCACTATGTGCCAGATACTATTAAAAGTAGATGAAGTAGTCATAGTCTCCACCCTCATGGAGCTTATACCTTAGTGGGGGAAAGATAGATGTTAAATGGATAATTGGTAATGAGATGATGACGTAGGAGTCTTGGGAGAGCAAACGGAATGGATGTGAGTGCAGAAGGCACGACCTGAGGGTGACTTGTACAGGGTGCGGAGGGATCTATCTACAGGGATGAGATTCAAAGTGAAAGTTAGTGAAAGAATTATTCTGCCATGTGGGAGAATCCAGATGAATAATGTCCCAGGCAGAGAGAATGGCAAGCA
>NW_022310064.1:0-3281 GCF_002776525.5 Piliocolobus tephrosceles
AACCAGAAGGAAGCTTTCTGTGAAACTGCTCTGTGTCACGTGAATTCCGCTCAACAGTTAAGCTTCTCTTTTCAGTGATCAGTACCATAACACTGTTTTTGTTTTGTCTGAGAAGGGGTAGTCAGGAGAGCTTTCAGACTCACGGTGAGAAAGTAAACGTCTCCAGATAAAAACTGGAGAGAAGCTTTCTGAGGAGCTGCTTTGTGACATCTGCATTCCACTCCCAGAATTATACCTTTCTTCTCCTAGAAAATTCCGAAATACCTTTTGGAGAAAGACATACCATGAGACATTTTGAAACCTTGAAACCTTGAGAGAAACATTCTGAGCAACTGCTTTGCGATGTGTGTATTCATCTCGTAGAGTGAAATCATTCTTTGGACTGAGCAGCTTGAAAGCTATTGTTGTGGCATCTGAGGAAGTACATTTGGGAACGATGCTTAGAACCTGGAGAAAGAAATATACTCAGGTTAACTCCAGAAGGAAGCTTTCTGTTAAACTGCTCTGTGTCATCTTAATTATTCTCTCTCAGTTTAGCCTCTCTTTTCTTTGAGCAGTTTTCTAACCCTGTGTATGTTTAGCATGTGATGGGATATTCGGGAGCACTTTCAGGCTTGCATTCTAAAAGGAAATATGTTCAGACCAAAACTGGAGGGAAGCTTTCCGAGGAAGTGCTTTGTGACGTGTACATTCCACTCACAGTGTTATATCACTCTTCTAATACAGCTTCAGTGAAACCCTTTTGGAGAAACGCGTAGTAAGTGTTATTTGGGCGTATGTTGATGCCGATGATTAAAAGGGAAACAGTCTCAGACAAAAACTGGAAAAAAACTTTCTAGAAAACTTCTCTGTGATACGTGTAATCATCTCACATCGATAAACTTTCTTTACATTACACAGCTTGGGAACTCTCATGGACGTAACCAAGAAGGCACCATCGGTAGTACATTGAGGTCTATGGTGAAAAAGGAAATATCTTCAGATAAAACTGGAAAGAAGCTCTGTGAATCTGATTTTTGCTATGTTTATTTACCTCACATAAATGAAGTTTCTTTACATTACTCAACTTGGAGACACCCTCGTGGATGGATCCACGATGGGATATTTGTAATCACATTCGGGCGTATGTTGAAACAGGAAATATAGTCAGATAAAAACTGGAGAGAAGCTTTGAAAAACTGCTTGCTGTTGTGAGCATTCCATTCAGGGAGTTATAACTTTTTTCTCATAAAGCACAGCTTGAACACAGTTCCTGTAAAACCAAAAAAGTGATATTCGGATCACATTGAAGACTATGACAAAAAGTGAAATGTCGTCCAATAAAATATAGAAAGAAGCACTCAACGAAACTGCTCTCTGACACATCCATTCTTTTCACAGGGTTATATTTTACTCTACATTTCCCAGTTTGAAAGTCGGTCTTTGAGGGTTCTGCGAAGGGATAGTAAGTGGCAACCATAGGCCCGTTTCGAGCAAGCTAATGTTTTCCATCGAAAACTGGAGAGAATCTTTCTGCACAACTCTTTTGAGATGTTTTTGATTTGCTCCAGACGACCATCAGAGTAAGTGCCAGAGTACAGTCAAGTAGGCAGGGTAAAAGAAAACTTTCTTAACTAGCCAATGTGAAGGAGGGGCGAGGTCCACTGGTCTCCGGCAGCGGAGGTAGAGGAAGTCACTCCAGCATTCTCAGACGAGGTTCCTGGGTCCCGCGTACGAAGAGGGGCCAAGGAAGTTCATGCCGCGCATCCGCTGGGAGCGACATTTATATCCTGGGCCTGGGAGTGGGAGGGCAGTGGGCAGGACATAGGCGGTTCGGTGGCAGGGCGGTAGGCGCGGCTAGGTAGGTTTCAATTTTCTCCGTCAGACGTCAGACTGCGCCTGTGCAGTCGACCTGTGTCTTTCCCGGGGGTGGGAAAGTTTACAATGAAGAACCTGGAAATGCCCCATTTAGTCCCTTTGTTCTTTTGTTCCCTCCCTCCCTCCGTCCAGACTGTCCAACCTTTTATTGATTATAGTGATAGGGGGCGTCGTTGTCTGTCTAGCTGCTTTCTGCTGTTTGGGAGCATTGTTATGAGGGTCTATCGTTGGCACCTTGACATAGGGAGGTAGGAGCATCTGGTTGAAGGTGACACGGGTAATCTCGTGATCTTTGGCTCGGAGAAATTTGATTAAAACAGGAGCAAAACATAAGACAAGACAGAGGATTAGTATGGGAATTAGGAATGGGAGCATCTGCTGTATTAAGGGCAGCAGCCATAACTGTGGTCCGAGGGTGAAGGGGCTATTGTAGGTTTTTAATAATGCTTTAATCCTGTTTAGGGTTTCGATGTTAGTGTCTACTAGGCCTGAATCATTTATGTAATAGCAGCATTCTTCTCCTAAGAAGAGACATGTTCCCTCTTTTTTGGCAGTAAGTAAATCTAATGCTCGCCTATTTTGTGCTGCTAACTGGGCCACTGAGGTAATTTGACGCTGCAGAGAGGCCAGGTTTCAGCTGAAGCCTCTATGGCCTCTCAGATTTGAGCTGCTACAGATCAGGTAGACTGTACCTAGTGGGCAAGTGCCCCAGTTCCAAGCCCTGACGCCACTAAGGAGGAGGCCAGGGAGACTCTGATGACTAGGGGAAGGAAGACAGCCCATTTTTGGAGATCATTAGGAGGAGGGTTAAATTGTATGATGAGTTCAACTACTTCTGCATTGCTATATAAGGTTAAACTAGGTACTAAGGACACTGGGACACAGAGGGATTGACCAAGGGATATGTGATTAAGGACCTTGAAGAAGGTTTTGTTGCACCAGAAACAAACTGCAATGGGAGCCCTCTGGGTCTTAGCCGATGACTGGGCATAATTACACCAGGAGGTGTTTGTGGTAGAGTAGCAGAAAGGAATAAAGGAAGGATTGGACTTTCTGGGTTTTGGTATAGTGGCACCTGGAGTACGAACGGTTTTGGGAGGTGCCTATAACGTTAGTTGTAACCTTGAAAGCAGTAGGTAAGGGGACTGCAACTAAGGGGGCTCTTTCAATGGCCGCACAGAGGAAACAGTGGGAGAGATTTATTAGGTTGGCTGCCCGTGTTAGGTTTAACCCTTGATGGGCTAGTTTTAACCATGAGAAGGGGTCCTTACTGGAGAAGTGTAATTGATCTTGTAAGGCCTGTTCTTGTGATCGTATGGCTAAGGTTAAATTCTGTAAGACTTGTATGTTTTGAGCAAGTGATTATTGCTGGACAAGTGCTCTCTTCACCATTACGAATCAACGAACCACCCTTCAATACCAAT
>NW_022310066.1:0-1333 GCF_002776525.5 Piliocolobus tephrosceles
TACACACTTGCCCATAGCCATTTCCACACTGCTTTGCTGGCACACACCGTGGCTTCCTCCCCACACCCTGCCAGCCTGCATGGAAGCACAGACACCACCAAACACTGCTGCAGGTGGAAGGACAACTACTACCCCACCCATCCCCTGATGATGTGTAGGCACTCAGCCATGCCATCATTACCGGTGGGAACGCTCACTCAGATTCCAGCAACCTTACCCCTATCGCCCACCTGTCATACACCTGCCACTGCCAGTGTAAATGTGTACAAGAACAATGGCAGCCCTGCTCCCACCAGTATTCTATCATTGCTGCTGCTAGCATGAGCACACACAGGAACGTCAAAGCGCACTCCTGCTGGTACCCTACCCCAGCTGATGCACGTGCACTCCACCTTGCTACTAGGACTCCTGGCATGCATGAGCAAGCATGGATCCCACTGCCACCACCCCTGTAAAGCATTTTAGCCAGCACCACCCATTGGAGTGTTGTGGCCAGGAGACTGGGAACACCTCAGGCCCCCTGGCACAGCATGTTTCTAACCTCAAGAAGCCACAGAACAAAACTCAAAGGTAGAGCCCCAGCCCCCACAGAGTTAAAACATGCAGATGCCATGCTGGGCCTTGGCCTCCTGAAATCTTTCAGAAACAAGGCCAATAATCTGAATCCACCATATACCACAATCAAACCCACAAGGGCATCAAAGGAGACCAAAGCAAACATCCTATCCAAAGGACAGCAACTTCAAAGGCTGAAGGAACATCAGCACATAGATGAGAAAAAAAATAGCACAAGAATTCTGGCAGCTCAAAAAAGAGTATCTTCTTACCTCAAAAGGACTGCATGGTTATCAAGCAGCCGAAAATGGCTGAAATGACAGAAATAGAATTCGGAATATGGGTAGAAACAAAGATCATCAAGATTCAGAAGAAAATTGAAATATAATCCAAGGAATCTGAAGAATACATTAAAATGATACAAGAGCTGAAAGATGAAATTGTCATTTTAAGAAAGGACCAAACTGATCCGATGCAGGAAAAAAATCACTTCAAGAATTTCAGAATAAAATTGCAAGTATAAACAAGAGTAATCAACCAAACTGTGGAAAGAATATCAGAGCTCAAAGCTTGGTTCTCCAAAATACCTCCATCAAACAAAAATAAAGAAAAAATAATAAAGAATGAACAAAATCTCCAAAAGATATGGAATCATGTAAAGAAATCAAATCTGTGACTCACTGATATTCCCAAAAGGGAAAGAAACCAAGCAAATTGAAGAACATATTTATGGAAACTATTCACGAAAATTTCCCCTACCTTGCTACAGAGGCCAACA
>NW_022310070.1:0-1781 GCF_002776525.5 Piliocolobus tephrosceles
GACAGATAAAACCACAAAGATGGGGAAAAAGCAGGGCAGAAAAGCTGGAAATTCAAAAAATAAGAGCGCATCTCCTCCTGCAAAGGAGCACAGCCCATCGCCAGCAACGGATCAAAGCTGGTCAGAGAATGATTTGGATGAGATGAGAGAAGAAGGCTTCAGTCCATCAAATCTCTCAGAGCTAAAGGAGGAATTACGTACCCAGCGCAAAGAAACTAAAAATCTTGAAAAAAGAGTGGAAGAATTGACAGCTAGACTAATTAATGCAGAGAAGGTCATAAACGAAATGACAGAGATGAAAACCATGACACGAGAAATACGTGACAAATGCACAAGCTTCAGTAACCGACTCGATCAACTGGAAGAAAGAGTATCAGCGATGGAGGATCAAATGAATGAAATGAAGCGAGAAGAGAAACCAAAAGAAAAAAGAAGAAAAAGAAATGAACAAAGCCTGCAAGAAGTATGGGATTATGTCAAAAGACCAAATCTACGTCTGATTGGGGTGCCTGAAAGTGAGGGGGAAAATGGAACCAAATTGGAAAACACTCTACAGGATATCATCCAGGAGAACTTCCCCAACCTAGCAGGCCAGGCCAACATTCAAATTCAGGAAATACAGAGAACGCCACAAAGATACTCCTCCAGAAGAGCAACTCCAAGACACATAATTGCCAGATTCACCAAAGTTGAAATGAAGGAAAAAATCTTAAGGGCAGCCAGAGAGAAAGGTCGGGTTACCCACAAAGGGAAGCCCATCAGACTGACAGCAGATCTCTCGGCAGAAACTCTACAAGCCAGAAGAGAGTGGGGGCCAATATTCAACGTTCTTAAAGAAAAGAATTTTAAACCCAGAATTTCATATCCAGCCAAACTAAGTTTCATAAGTGAAGGAGAAATAAAATTCTTTACAGATAAGCAAATGCTTAGAGATTTTGTCACCACCAGGCCTGCCTTACAAGAGACCCTGAAGGAAGCCCTAAACATGGAAAGGAACAACCGGTACCAGCCATTGCAAAAACATGCCAAAATGTAAAGACCATAGAGCCTAGGAAGAAACTGCATCAACTAATGAGCAAAATAACCAGTTAATATCATAATGGCAGGATCAAGTTCACACATAACAATATTAACCTTAAATGTAAATGGACTAAATGCTCCAATTAAAAGACACAGACTGGCAAACTGGATAAAGAGTCAAGACCCATCAGTCTGCTGTCTTCAGGAGACCCATCTCACATGCAGAGACATACATAGGCTCAAAATAAAAGGATGGAGGAAGATCTACCAAGCAAATGGAGAACAAAAAAAAGCAGGGGTTGCAATCCTAGTCTCTGATAAAACAGACTTTAAACCATCAAAGATCAAAAGAGACAAAGAAGGCCATTACATAATGGTAAAGGGATCAATCCAACAGGAAGAGCTAACTATCCTAAATATATATGCACCTAATACAGGAGCACCCAGATTCATAAAGCAAGTCCTTAGAGACTTACAAAGAGACTTAGACTCCCATACAATAATAATGGGAGACTTCAACACTCCACTGTCAACATTAGACAGATCAACGAGACAGAAAGTTAACAAGGATATCCAGGAATTGAACTCATCTCTGCACCAAGCGGACCTAATAGACATCTATAGAACTCTCCACCCCAAGTCAACAGAATATACTTCTTCTCAGCACCACATCACACTTATTCCAAAATTGACCACATAATTGGAAGTAAAGCACTCCTCAGCAAATGTAAAAGAACAGAAATTATAACAAACTGTCTCTC
>NW_022310072.1:0-1084 GCF_002776525.5 Piliocolobus tephrosceles
AAAAAAAAAAAAAAAAAAAAATAAAGCTTTAATACAATTTTATTTAATTATAAGCATAATAATGTGAACAATATATACATATATGCATACCTAAATTATAATTAAAAATGTTAGTTTAAATTGTATAATTAAAAATAAAAAGGAAAAAAACGAATGTGTAAAAATGTAGTAATTTACATAGTGTGTATTAATTTTAAGATACGACAAAAACAAAACAACTAAATGAATGAACAACTAATGAATGAATGAATGAATAACATATAGAGAAAAGAAAAGGGATTTGAAATATATAAATATGTATAAAATTGTGTAACTTAAATTATTGCATTATTAGATGAATGAATTTTTTTTTTAAAAAACGTACATCGCTTGTTCCATAGTAAAAAATTAATCTTTGACTTTTTACCACGTAAAAAAATGAGCAAACAGACAAGCGGCTATGGAGCAATTCTGTAAATATATACACATATATATATACACATATATATAAATACGTACGACAGTAAAAAAAAAGGAGAAAGTATTTATACACGAAAAACTATACATATAACTCGTTTTTAATTTTCACTTCAAATTACATTATGTTTCCTTAGTCTTATCATTCTTTTGATTATTATCTTCTATTATACGTACAAAAAAAAGAGAAATTTTTTTTTTTTTTTTTTTTTAACTGTATTATTTAAAACTACAACAATACAGCTATGTGGTTATATTTATAATATTAATCTTCCATTATTCATTATTTTTTAATCTATTTAAAATTAAAAAATTACGAAAATGCACATCTTAAGATTTTAAAAAGAGGTGATATATATTTTTTTTTCTAATATTTATTTCCATTAGGATACGTAAAAATATATAAAATATAGTCGTCGCACATTTATGTATATGTTTATACATAGATGTGTGTATACATATAGGTGTGTATACATATATGTGTGTATTTATAGTATTTATATGTATATTCTGCTACTAAAGTGTTTGTAAGTCAGAAAAGAGCAATAGCTATTAATTAAAAATATATACGCGCTTATTTTATGTATGCACATTAAAAAGAAGGTCGGACAAAAAAAAAAAAAAAAAA
>NW_022310072.1:1184-1437 GCF_002776525.5 Piliocolobus tephrosceles
AAAAAAAAAAAAAAAAAAAAAAAAAAAAAACAACAGTTTGTTCTATGAAAAAAAAAAATAGAATAAATAAATAAATAAATAAAGTAATAATAATAATAATAATAATAATCAAACAAACGAATAAACCAATTAATACATTTGTTATATACACTTTTTTTTTGCACTATTTTTTTTTTATAGTTCTTTACTCATAGGTACCTACATACATATATACATATATATATATATATATATATATATATATATATATATA
>NW_022310072.1:1537-2793 GCF_002776525.5 Piliocolobus tephrosceles
AAATATACAACTCTTTTTTTTTTCTTTTTCTTTTTTTTTTCTTTTTTAAAAAATTATCCTATACATATGCATAACATGAAATGCCTCTCCTATACGTATTAAAATGAAATTAAAATTTTTTTTTTTTTTTTTTAAAATTATAATTTACACTTATGTTTTGAATTTATTTGATGGTACTAATGTATGTAAAAATGTAACTAATAAAAATGTGAAAAAAGTTGTAAATAAAAATGATT
Source organism: Piliocolobus tephrosceles (assembly GCF_002776525.5). Lineage (NCBI taxonomy): Eukaryota > Metazoa > Chordata > Mammalia > Primates > Cercopithecidae > Piliocolobus > Piliocolobus tephrosceles. The sequence continues at coordinate 1,774 of NW_022310072.1, forward strand.
ATATAAGAACTGAACCCATCATAAACACTCATATGTTTTTTTTACGTCGACCAGATTATAATTTAGAAAATAAACAAAAACAATCTTTTTTGGAACGTGTTAGTAATAAACAAATATATAATAATCGTACTAATGAAGATCGTAGAAATAATGATAATAATGATGAGGATGAGGATGATGATGAAAGTGATAATTCTGGTAGTAGTGAGAATGATAGTAACAATGAAGATGATAATAACACTAACGACGAAGAAAATACAAATTCCTATAATAGAGACGAATATAATGATGGTAAAAATAATTACTTAAAAAATTTAACTCAACATAACTTTAATACAAATAACTCAAACAAAAACGAATATAATAACAACGAACTTAATAATAAAAATAAAAATCATCATAAAAAAAAAAATAAAAAACAGACTGACACTGTTTTGAGTGGAGTTGACAACAATATACAAACTCCCAACAATCTACCAACTAATCTACCTACTAATCTAGCTACTAATGTAGGTGCTAATCTACCTACTAATCTAGCTACTAATGTAGGTGCTAATCTAGCTACTAATGTAGGTACTAATCTACCTATTAATGCAACTAATAATATTCCCAACAATAATATGTCAAGTAATATTAATGTAAATAATGTTAGTAATGGTAGTACTGATTTTAGTAATATGCCTGTTAGTAATAATATACCAGATAATAATAATACACCCACTAGTAGTAGTAGTAGTAGTATTAGTGGTATACCCGATGCAAATAATAAAATGAATGAATATACAACAAACAATAATAATCCATATGTACAAAATATAACATCTATTGCTACACCTACAACATTAGAGCAAAATACAAAAGTAAACTTTTTCAATTTAATGAATAATAATAGTATGTTTAATACAAAAGAAATTATGTGTAATTCTATCAACTGTAATGTATTATCTACTGATAAGGATGTGAATGAACCTTTAATAGGTAAAACAAACAAATGTGTTTTGCATATATATATATATATAT
>NW_022310073.1:0-2904 GCF_002776525.5 Piliocolobus tephrosceles
CGGGAACTGAAGTGGAGTTATTTGCCTTCTGCCAGCATCTCACTTTTGTTTTCTAAGTTAGCTTTTGAGCCCAGACGTAGATATTCCTTGTATGTGATTTACACAGGGAGCTTCCCAGAATGCCCATGCGTCTGGATACTTTCTGCATTCACTCAGGTATTCACAAAATGCTACAGTTGTACTGAAAATCTATGAGATGACCATTTGATCACCCGAGCAACTTTAGAATGTGTCTTCTATGGAAGCCCTGGAGCCTCCCTTCTGGTATTTCATCCATTGCTGGTACTGAGTACCCAGGGCGAAACCCTCCATCAGACATTGTCAGCAATTCCAGTATGGAGATGGCACTTATGTGATGGGGCTCAAGAATCAGATGGTAGAAGACCAACCAGGAGTTGAAATCTCAGTAGGCTTGGGGGCTTAATGTTCGATGCACACCAGACTTCTAAGACTCTGGAAGCGGGTGTGGATCTGTCTGCCCAGTGCTTCTCATCTACAGCCTGGACCAGCCATTTCTTGGGGTGAACTACTGAAAGCTTTTGCATGACCTGTGTCAGGCAGGACTCTGGCCAGACCCTTTTCCATAGTCCATTTGTAATGTATTTCCACGTGGCACAGGCATTTCCACTTTTGCCCAAGCCCTCATGTGGTTCAGAATTATTCTCCCTACGGCCACTCTTCTTTGTCATCACAGAAGATATTTCAAGAGGCAGCTCTAAGCCTCTCTCTGTAATCAAAAACATGAGGGCTCATATGGGAACAATGTCACAGGCTTACAGGGATATGTTCTTAAATATCTTCTTTTTTATTATTCTCTACATTAAAATGACTTTTATATCATCACCATTATGATTGTTATTAATGCTATTATTATATGGGTACAGTTCTTTTTCATGGATATATTTGTGGTAGTTATTATGCAATGTTGAAAAAATTTTTTTATGTTCTGAAGACTGTTGAATTTGCTGAAGATGATTAAAAGACAACCTTAAAACATACATACACAGCAACCCCAAGACTCCTACTGTACTACCTGGTGTCCTGTAGAAGAATGGGCTTCCCAGTTATTTTTTTATTTTTCAGTCAACTATCTATTCATACCAGCATAGAAGACTGATGAAGTGCACCCCGATCTTGCCATGGGCTCAGAAAGAATTCATACATATGCTTTATGTGCTAGCAACTCTGTGTGGAGGCCTGTGAGCCCTAGAATGCACTTTCTTTCACCAACTAGTCCACCTAAAAGTTTTCTAAGTCAAATTCCCCCTCCATGCTTGGATAGGTCATGAATGGCTTTCTGTAACCCAGCTAATATGAAGGGATACTGCTAAACCAGGTTTGTGACCAAGAAACTTTTACCTGGAGTGGCAGGAGAGGGACTACCTGTACACCAGAGTCTCTGCAACATTTTCTTTTTTTTTTTTTTGCGATAGAGTCTCGCACTGTCGCCCAGACTGCAGTCCAGTGGCACAATCTTGGCTCACTGCAACCTCCGACTCCAGGTTCAAACCATTCTCCCACCTCAGCCTCCTGAGTAGCTGGGTTACAGGTGCATGCCACCCCACCAGCCTAATTTTTGTATTTTTAGTAGAGATGGGGTTTCAGGCTGGTCTCAAACTCCTGACCTCAAGATCTGCCCTCCTCGGCCTCCCAAAGTGCTGGTATTATGGGCATCAACCACGGCGCCCAGCCTCTGCAACATTTTCTAAGTCAGTACAGTAGTTCTTTGAACCACCTTTTCAGTCAAAGAACTCATGAAAAAGTCCTCCAAGAACTTGTGACCTTCTGGAAATTGTCTCAATCTCTACAGTGTCCAGAGTCATCCAGAGCTGTATTGCAAACCACTGACTGGGTTCCACCACTATCAAAGCAAATGCAAAATATGCCATGCCCACCAAAAAAAATCCAGAAGCCATGGTATTTAGCTCTTTCCATCTTTCTTGCCTCCTGCAGGTGGGAGAGTACTGAGTATGATGCTCTCCTACAGCCTCTGGAGGACATACCAGTGCCCAGAGGTACCAGTAGAGAGGGGCCATGAAAGAGCAGATGACAGCCAGGTGTCTGGGAATGACATTGTCCTGGGGTTTATTGCTTGTCATGAACTCTGCCACTGGGCAACATGTACGGGTCTGGACCCGTGTCTTCTCTGGATCCCTGCCCCATCAGCCAGCTATCTTATCTCCTGAAAGCTGGTAGGTGTTGGTCAGCATGGTGTTACAGGACCAGGGTTTTATTAACATTCACTCTTAGGCTGAAACACCACAAGTTAACACAGGAGTCCCCAGGTGTGCACATGCCCACCTCTAGATTGTTTTTCTTCTCGTTCTAGATGTTCATCCTTGCTTTCTGGGACTTGAAATAACCCTACACCGCCAAATATTTATGCCTATTATCCACTCAGGGAAAACTTATATGTCCCAAGTCCATACGGTTAGTATTATTATCAGTATTATTACCACTAGCACCAGTATCATGATGATCATCATTCCTGTTAATATTCATCAATATTTTTATTACTACCATTGTTAATATGGATTTTTCATTATTGTACAGCAAGGAATATAGTTTATCCATTCACAAATGGTGTCCAGTACTAAAGATGACTACAAGGCATGCTCTGCAGACATATACACACACAGTTGTCCTGGAGACCCAGCTTTGCCACTAATTGCTCTTTCATAAGATGAGCTCCCCCAGTGCCCACCAGTTTTTCAGGCCTCGACCTGAGCTGGTTGGGCTAGACCTGGAAAAGTTTCCTATTCTCAGCTGTACCAGGAAAAATTTTAAAGACTCTTCAGAGGCCCAGTAATAGCTTTTGGCAGCTTCCAAGACCAGGGAGGGTTTCTTGGCCATTCAAAGCCATTCAAATATTCTAAGTAAACTCAAGGAACCAGAAACCCCACT
>NW_022310074.1:0-3072 GCF_002776525.5 Piliocolobus tephrosceles
TCTCTTGTAAGGCAGGCCTGGTGGTGACAAAATCTCTAAGCATTTGCTTATCTGTAAAGAATTTTATTTCTCCTTCACTGATGAAACTTAGTTTGGCTGGATATGAAATTCTGGGTTTAAAATTCTTTTCTTTAAGAACGTTGAATATTGGCCCCCACTCTCTTCTGGCTTGTAGAGTTTCTGCCGAGAGATCTGCTGTCAGTCTGATGGGCTTCCCTTTGTGGGTAACCCGACCTTTCTCTCTGGCTGCCCTTAAGATTTTTTCCTTCATTTCAACTTTGGTGAATCTGGCAATTATGTGTCTTGGAGTTGCTCTTCTGGAGGAGTATCTTTGTGGCGTTCTCTGTATTTCCTGAATTTGAATGTTGGCCTGCCCTGCTAGGTTGGGGAAGTTCTCCTGGATGATATCCTGTAGAGTGTTTTCCAATTTGGTTCCATTTTCCCCCTCACTTTCAGGCACCCCAATCAGACGTAGATTTGGTCTTTTGACATAATCCCATACTTCTTGCAGGCTTTGTTCATTTCTTTTTCTTCTTTTTTCTTTTGGTTTCTCTTCTCGCTTCATTTCATTCATTTGATCCTCAATCGCTGATACTCTTTCTTCCAGTTGATCGAGTCGGTTACTGAAGCTTGTGCATTTGTCACGTATTTCTCGTGTCATGGTTTTCATCTCTGTCATTTCGTTGATGACCTTCTCTGCATTCATTATTCTAGCTATCAATTCTTCCACTCTTTTTTCAAGATTTTTAGTTTCTTTGCGCTGGGTACGTAATTCCTCCTTTAGCTCTGAGAAGTTTGATGGACTGAAGCCTTCTTCTCTCATCTCGTCAAAGTCATTCTCTGACCAGCTTTGATCCGTTGCTGGCGATGAGCTGTGCTCCTTTGCAGGGGGAGATGCGCTCTTATTTTTTGAATTTCCAGCTTTTCTGCCCTGCTTTTTCCCCATCTTTGTGGTTTTATCTGTCACTGGTCTTTGATGATGGTGACGTACTGATGGGGTTTTGATTTAGGTGTCCTTCCTGTTTGATAGGTTTCCTTCTGACTGTCAGGACCCTCAGCTATAGGTCTGTTGGAGATTGCTTGAGGTCCACTCCAGACCCTGTTTGCCTGGGTATCAGCAGCAGAGGTTGCAGAAGATAGAATATTGCTGAACAGCGAGTGCACCTGTCTGATTCTTGCTTTGGAAGCTTCCTCTCAGGGGTGTACTCCACCCTGTGAGGTGTGGGGTGTCAGACTGCCCCTAGTGGGGGATGTCTCCCAGTTAGGCTACTCAGGGGTCAGTGACTCACTTGAGCAGGCAGACTGCCCCTTCTCAGATCTCAACCTCCGTGTTGGGAGATCCCCTGCTCTCTTCAAAGCTGTCAGACAGAGTCGTTCGCGTTTCACAGGCTTCTACTCCTTTAGCTGAGCCCTGTCCCCAGAGGCGCAGTCTACAGAGACAGGCAGGTTTCCTTGAGCTGCTGTGAGCTCCACCCAGTTCCAGCTTCCCAGCGGCTTTAGTTACCTACTTAAGCCTCAGCGATGGCGGGCGCCCCTCCCCCAGCCTCGCTGCTGCCTTGCGGTTAGATTGCCGCAGACTGCTGTGTTAGCAAGGAGAGAGGCTCCGCGGACGTGGGACCCTCCCGGCCAGGTGTGGGATACAATCTCCGGTGTGCCGGTGTTACAGCGCAGTATTGGGGTGGGAGTTACCCGATTTTCCAGGTGTTGTGTGTCTCAGTTCCCCTGGCTAGGAAAAGGGACTCCCTTCCCCCTCGCGCTTCCCAGGTGAGGCGATGCCTCGCCCTGCTTCAGCTCTCGCTGGTCGGGCTGCAGCAGCTGACCAGCACCGATTGTCCGGCACTCCCGAGTGAGATGACCCCAGTACCTCAGTTGAAAATGCAGAAATCGCCGGTCTTCTGTGTCGCTCGCGCTGGGAGTTGGAGACTGAAGCTGCTCCTATTCGGCCATCTTGCTCCGCCAGAAACATTCCTTTAAACTGGGCTTTGAGTGCCTTGCTACTGATAATTGAGAATGGGAAAGGCCAGCATTCTTATTTTCTCCTCATGTTTTGGGTGGTGAGCAGTAGGGTTTGGAAGTGACTGCTTTACAATCATTTGGGAGCTTCAGGGTATATGTACTTTCCATATACAGTTTGTTTCTGAATCTTTTATTTTTGTCCTTTTTGTGAAAATATGGACGGATTAAAGAACACTTTTTCATTAACGTTAAGAAAAGCATGTTACTACATGTTTCACATCTTAGGTTTTTAACAGCATTATGGCAGGGCTTTACTATTTTAAAGAGCTCTTAGAAGTTGAAAAAGACTACCCTGTAAAAAATGGCAGAAGTGGCCAGTTATGGTGGCTCACGCCTATAATCCCAGCACTTTGGGAGGTCGAGTTGGGTGGATCACCTGAGGTCAGGAGTTTGAGACCAGCCTAGGCAACATGGTGAAACTCTATCTCTACTAAAAATATAAAAAATCAGCTGGGTGTGGTGGCAGACGCCTGTAATCCCAGCTGCTGGGGAGACTGAGGCATGAGAATTGCTTGAACCCAGGAGGCAGAGGTCGCAGTGAGCCAAGATCATGCCATCCCACTCCAGCCTGGGTGACAGAGTGAGACTCTGTCTCAAAAATAAATAAATAAATAAACAAAACCCTCAATGAGCTTGATAAACAAACGGAAAATGAAACTTACTTGTAATTAGAAGTTAACCAGGAGCTTTCAAAAACTTATTAGTTGACAATGAAGTCAAGAAAAAGGGAAAACCATGCACGTGATCCGTAATAGTAAAATATATCAAAACCAAGGTAAAATTAGAAATGGACATTTTCTAAGTTAAATCCAAGGCTGCCAGATTAGAAGGACAATATCAATATAATACAACCTCTTTTCCATTAATGTTTAAAACTTGTCCTCTGTTGACCTATGTGCAAACCTATATGCCCCACTGATGAAATGGAATCTGAAAGTCAAGATACAGATACTGTGGGAAGAAAGATAAAATTGAACTTAATTATAGCAACAGTGTAGTCCCTGGACCAGGCCCAGGGAAACAAAACAGAAGCATACTCAACTAGGATTAACAGTT
>NW_022310075.1:0-1029 GCF_002776525.5 Piliocolobus tephrosceles
AAACTTAATATGTGATGATTACAGGTTTATTTTTCCATTAATTTTCAGCTAGGAGTACAGAAGATATATTTTGTCCCACATAATCTGCTAACTCTGTATGAGATTGGTGGGGAAATATGCATGCTATTTACTGTGGCATTTCTGAAAGACCCAGCTTTCATTATTTTCCTAACTGGTTTTTATGTATCAGCTACCACTTTGGCCACATATATGTATGTACAATTGACTTCTTTTACATTTAATTGTACTCATGGGAGTCTATTAGTGACTCTAACTTTAATAAGAAATTTCTAATCCAGAGTGTTTTTTTTTTCTGTTTTGTTTGCTTCATTAATAATATTCAGTATATATAAGCTAATTAAATAAACAAAATTTCTATACAGTGATTCTAAAGCTTACTATTTTGAAGGAAGTCATTTTGGATTATAGCAATACATACTTTTACACATACTTACAGAAACATATATACGAGCCTCTACAACAGAAATTAGTAATGTTTTTTAAACTGAGATATCTAGTTGTACAAATTCTACCTGTGTTTATTTTTTCTTTATGATTTATATATATATGGAAGTATATTTCATTACCAGCATGATGATGTCAGCGCAATCTAGGAAAAACTAACATACACACACACACAGACACACTCACACATACACACAAGATTGATTTGAAATATTTGTTTTGCCATGGTCTCTTTTATTGGCTAGCAAGTTACTCTATATATATGTACACACACACACACACAAATCTTGAAGGAATCATGTAGGTCTACAAAATTTGCTTTTCTAAATTCATAATGCATGTTCTACCAGTGAAGAAGTTTTCCTCATGATAAAATAAAATATAAAAGACTAAAAATAATTACATTACATTACACAAATATAATTTTGTATGAGACAATAGTAAATAGTCTCGAAATATGATGTTACAAAATGACATATGTGGTACACAAAAAGTAACATTTTGAAAACCTACATTGATGAAATGGGGAAAAGTGTACTCAGAAATTTGGAAATTTAGTTTTTT
>NW_022310077.1:0-4927 GCF_002776525.5 Piliocolobus tephrosceles
AGTGTAACTCTGTGAGATGAATTCACACATCACAAAGCAGTTTCCTGAAATCTACTCTCTGGTTTTAATCTGAGGATAATTCCTTTTTCACCATAGGCCTCAAAGCACTCCCAAATATCCCTTTGCAGATTCCACAAAACCAGGGTTAACAAAATGTTCCTTGGAAATAAAGGTGTAAATCTCTGAATGAATTCACACATCACTAAGCACTTTCTCAGAAAGCTTCTTTCTAGTTTTTTTCTGAGGATATTTCCTTGGTCACCATAAGCTTCAATGCGATCCAAAATTTTCCTTCTCAGATTCCCCAAAAACAGTGCTACCAAACTGTTCCATGAAAAGAAACGTGTAACTCTGTGAGATGAATTCACAAATCACAAAGCAGTTTCTCAGAATTCTTCCTTCTAGTTTTTGTCTGAGGGTATTTTCTTTTGCACCATAGGCCTCAAGACACTCACGAATATCACTTTGGAGATTCCATGAAAACAGTGTTAGCAAACTGCTCCATGAATAGAAATGCATAAATCTGTGAGATGAACTCATATATCACAAAGCAATTTCTGAGAAAGCTTCTTTTTGGTTTTTGTCTGAGGATATTTCCTTTGTCACCATAGGCTTCAATGCACTCCCAATTATCCTGAGAAGATCCCACGAAAACAGTGTTATCAAACTGCTCAATGGAAACAGCAGTGTATCTCTGTGAGATGAATTCACACATCCAAAATTAATTTCTCAGAAAGTTTCTTTCCAGTTTTTATCTGAGGATATTTCCTTTTTCACCATAGGTCTCAATGCTCTCCCATATATCGCTTTTCAGATTCCACCAAAACAACGTATGCAAACTGCTCCATGAAAAGAAAGGTGTAACCCTGACATATGAATTCACACATCACAAAGAAGTTTCTCAGAAAGTTTCTTTCTAGATTTTATCTGAGGATATTTCCTTTGTCACCATAGGCTTCAATGCAATCCAAAACTTCCCTTCTCAGATTCCCCAGAAACAGTGCTACCAAGTTGCTCCATGAAAAGAAAGGTGTAACTCTGTGAGATTAATTCATAAATCAAAAACCAGTTTCTCAGAAAGCGTCTTTCTATTTTTTGTCTTAGGATAGTTCCTTTTTCACCATTTGCCTCAATGCGCTCCCGAATATCCCTTTGCAGATTCCACGAAAATAGTTTTAGGAAACTGCTCCATGAAAAGAAAGGTTTAAATCTGTGAGATGAATTCACACATCACAAAGCAGTTTCTCAGAAAGCTTCTTTTTGGTTTTTGTCTGCGGATATTTCCTTTGTCACCATAGGCTTCAATGCACTCCCAAATATCCCTTCTCAGACAACACAAAAAGAGTGATTCCATATCCTCCCTCAACAGAAACGTTTAGGAAATGAGATGAATAGACACATCAGAAAGGATTTCCCCTGAAAGTTTCTCTCCAGTTTTTACCTGGAGAATTTTTTTTTCACCTTAGGCCTTTATGTGCCCAAATATCTCTTTGCAGATTCCATAAAAACAAGTGTTACCAACTGCTCAAAGAAAATAAAGGTGTAACTCTGTGTGACGAATTCACCAATCAGAAGGAAATTTCTCAGAAAGCTTCTTTCTAGTTTTTTTCTCAGGATATTTCCTTTTCCACCATCGGCTTCCATGGACTCCCAAATATCCCTTCTGACACCACCAAAACAGTGAGGCCAAACTGCTCTCTCAAAAGAAATACTTACATCTATGAGATGAATGCACACATCACAAATGATTTATCAGAAACTTTCTCTCCAGTTTTTACCTGAAGATACTTCCTTTTACAACGTTGGCCTCTATCTGCTCCCTAATATCCCTTTGTGTATTCCACAAAACAGTCTTACCAAACTTCTCAATGAAAGAAAGATTTAACTCTGTGAGAAGAATTCACCCATCACAAAACAATCTCTCAGAAAGATTCTTTCTAGTTTTTATCTGAGGGTGTTTCCTTTTTCACCACAAGCTCCTCTGCACTCTGAATATCCCTTTGTAGGTTATATAAAAACAGGATTACCAATGAAAAGAATGGTTTACTTCTCGGAGTTGAATTCATCTACCACAAAGAAATTTCTCAGAATGCTCCTTTCTAGTTTTTATCTGTACATATTAACTTTTCCACCATCAGCTTCAATATGCTCCCAAATATCCCGTCTCAAACACCACAAAAACAGTGATGCCAAACTGCTGAATCGACAAATTGGTTTATCTCTATGAGGTAAATACACACATCACAAAACCGCTTCTCAACAACCTCTCTCCAGTTTTTATCTGAAGATATTTCCTTTTCCACCATACGCTTCTCTGAGCTCCATAAAATCCCCTTGCAGATCCCCAAAAACACTGCTACAAAACTGCTCAATGAAAATAAAGGTATAACACTGTGAGACGAATTCACCCACCACAAAGTAGTTTCTCAGAAAGCTTCTTTCTAGTTTTTGTCTGATAATATTTCCTTTTTCACCATTGTCCTCAAAGTTCTCATGAATATCCCTTTGCAGATTCCACGCAAACAGTGTTAACGAACTGCTCCATGAAAAGGAAGGTAGAAATCTGTGAGATGAATTCACACATCACAAAGAATTTTATCAGAAAGCTTCTTTTTGGTTTTTATCTGAGGATGTTTCCTTTGTCACCATAGGCTTCATTGCGATCCAAAATATCCCTTCTCAAATTCCCAAAAAGCAGTACTACGAACTGCACATGTATACATATGTAACAAACCTGCACGTTATGCCCATGTACCCTAGAACTTAAAGTATAATAAAAATAAAGAATGAAAGAAGGAAAGGAAAAAAGAAAGAAAGAAGGAAAGAAAGAAGAAAGAAAGAAAGAAAGAAAGAAAGAAAGAAAGAAAGAAAGAAAGAAAGAAAGAAAGAAAGGTTTAACTCTGTGAGATGAATTCACCCATCACAAAGCAATTTCTCAGAAAGCTTCCTTCAAGTTTAAATCAGAGGATATTTCCTTTTTCACTTTAGGCTTCAATGTGCTCCCAAATAACTCCTCACAGATGCCACAAAAACAGTGAGGATGAACTACTCAATTAAAAAAATGTTAAACTCTATGAGATGAATACACACATCACAGAACTGTTTCTCGAACAGCTTCTCTCCAGTTTTCATCTGAAGTTATATCTTTTCTTACCACAGGACCTTAGGAATTCCCGAATATCCCTTTGCAGATTCCATAAAAACAGTGCTACCAAGCTGCTCAAAGAAAATTAAAGTGTAATTCTGAGTGATGGATTCACGCATCCCAAAGTAATTTCTCAGAAAGCTTCTTTCTGGTTTTTATGTGAAGATATTTCCTTTTCTGCCATCAGCTTCCATGCACTCCCAATTAGCCCTTGTCAGATACCACAAAAACAGTGATGCCAAACTTCTCTCTCAACAGAAAGCCTTACCTCTAAGAGATGAATGCACACATCATAAAGGAGTTATCAGAAACTTTCTCTCCTCTTTTACCTGAAGATATTTCCTTTTTCAAGATTGGCCTCTATCTGCTCCTGAATATCCCTTGCATATTTTACAAAAAGAGTGCTAGCAAAATGTTCAATGAAAAGAAAGATTTAACTCTGTGTGGTGAATTCGCCCATCATGAAACAGTCTCTCAGAAAGCTTCTTTCGAGTTTTTATCTGAGGGTATTACCTTATTCACTGTAGGCTTCCATGCACTCCGAATATCCCTTTGTACATACCACAAAAACAGGATTACCAAACTACTCAATAAAGAGAATGGTTTACCTCTGGGACATGAATTCACCCAGCACAAAATTTCTCAGAAAGCTCCTTTCTTGTTTTTATCTGTGCATATTCATTTTTCCACCATCAGCCTCAATATCCTCCCAAATATCGCTTCTCAGACACCACGAAAACAGTGATAAAAAACTCCTCAATCGGGGGGCGGAGCAAGATGGCTGAATAGAAAGAGCTCCAGTCTCCATCTCCCAGCGCGAGCGACACAGAAGACCAGTGATTTCTGCATTTTCAACTGAGGTACTGGGGTCATCTCACTTGGGAGTGCCGGACAATCGGTGCTGGTCAGCTGCTGCAGCCTGGCCAGCGAGAGCTCAAGCAGGGCGAGGCATCGCCTCACCTGGGAAGCGCAAGGGGGAAGGGAGTCCCTTTTCCTAGCCAGGGGAACTGAGACACAGAACACCTGGAAAATCAGGTAATTCCCACCCCAATACTGCGCTGTAAGCACACCGGCACACCAGGAGAATTTATCCCATACCTAGCCAGGAGGGTCCCACGCCCACGGAGCCTCCCTCCTTGCTAACACAGCAGTCTGCGGCAATCTAACTGCAAGGCAGCAGCGAGGCTGAGGGAGGGGCGCCTTGGAATCAACCCAAATGTCCATCTGTGACAGACTGGACAAAGAAAATGTGGCACGTATACACCATGGAATACTATGCAGCCATAAAAAAGGATGAGTTTGCTTCCTTTGTAGGGACATGGATGCAGCTGGAAACCATCATTCTTAGCAAACTATCGCAAGAAGAGAAAACCAAACACCGCATGTTCTCACTCATAGGTGGGAACTGAACAATGAGTTCACTTGGACTCGGGAAGGGGAACATCACACACTGGGGCCTATCATGGGGAGGGGGGAGTGGGGAGGGATTGCACTGGGGAGTCATACCTGATATAAATGATGAATTGATGGGTGCTGTCGATTTCATGGGTGCAGCACACCAACATGGCACAGGTATACATATGTAACAAACCTGCACGTTATGCACATGTACCCTAGAACTTAAAGTATAATAATAAAAAAAAAACTGCTCAATCAACAAAATGGTTTATCACTATGAGGTGAATATGAGGTGAATACACATATCACAAAACAGTTTCTCTAAAACCTTCTCTCCAGTTTTAATCTGAAGTTAATTCCTTTTTCACCATAGGCTCCTATGAG
>NW_022310080.1:0-3605 GCF_002776525.5 Piliocolobus tephrosceles
TTTTTGTATTTTTAGTAGGGATGGGGTTATGCCATGATGGCCAGGCTGGTCTCAGAGTCCTGACCTCAGGTGATCTGCCTGCCTTGGCCTTCCAAAGTGCTTGAATCACAGGCATGAGACACCGCACCCAGCCCCAAACCATTTGAAAGTTAGTTGCACACAGTAATACCCTTCAAGTCTAAATAATTGTAAATAATTCCTTAATATTCTAAATAACTCCCTAATATCGCTTGATATCCAGTCCATATTTAATTTTCCCCAGTTGTCCCCCCCCCCTTTTTTTTTTTGAGACAAAGTCTCACTTTGTTGCCCAAGCTGGAGTGCAGTGGTGAGATCTCGACTGACTGTAACCTCCACCTCTCGGGTTCAAGCAATTCTCCTGCCTCAGCCTCCTGAGTGACTGGGACTACAGGCATGTGCCACCATGCCTGGCTAATTTTTGTATTTTTAGTAGAGACAGGGTTTCACTATGTTGACCAGGATGGTCTTGAACTCCTGACCTCGTGATCCGCCCGCCTTGGTCTCCCAAAGTGCTGGGATTATAGGCATGAGCCACTGCACCCGGCCCCCATACATCTTTTATAACTTTTTTTAAAACACAAGACTCAGTCCAGGCTTATTTATTCCATACGGTTGCACCTCTTTAGTCTCTTAAACTAAAACGATGTGTTCATTTTATTTTTATTTATTTATTTTTTGAGATGGAGCCTCTCTCTTGTCACCCAGGCTGGAGTGCCGTGGCACTCACGGCAACCTCTGCCTCCTGGGCTCAATCGATTCTCTTAGCCTCCGCTTCCCAGATAGCTGGGAATATAGGCACCCACCACAATGCTCGGCTAATTTTTGTATTTTTAATAGAGACGGGGTTTTGCCAGGTTGGCGAGGCTGGTCTCGAACTCCTGACCTCAGGTGATCCACCTGCCTCGGCCTCCCAAAGTGCTGGGATTATAGGCGTGAGCCACTGTGCTCGGCAGCGTGTTCATTTTAAAGATGCCGACCCCCAGCATTTAAAGACTCCTGTAATCCCAGCATTTTGGGAGGCTAAGGCAGGCGAATCACTTGAGTTCAAGAGTTTGAGATCAGCCTGGACAGCACAGTGAGACCCCTCAATCTCTACAAAAATAAAAATAAAAAAATTAGGCAGGCACGGTGGCAGTATTTTGTTTTGTTTTGTTTTGTTTTTGAGACAGGGTTTCAGCCTGTCACCCAGGCTTGAGTGCAGCAGTGCAATCTCAGCTCACTGTAGCCTTGGCCTCCCAGACTCAGATGATCCTCCCATCTCAGCCTCCCGAATAGCTGGGACTACAAGGGTACACCGCCACGTGTGGCTAATCTTTGGTGTTTTTTTTGAAATGACAGGGTCTCACTATGTTGTTCACAATGTCATCCTACTCATCTTTTAACATTTTCCTTGAAGAAGACAAAATGCCACCATCAGGCACGGTGGCTCACGCCTGTAATCCCAGCACTTTGGGAGGCCGAGGCTGGCAGATCACTTGAAACCAGGAGTTCCAGACCAGCCTGGGCAACATAGCAAGACAACCTCTCGATTATAACATTATTACTTTTTTTAAAATGCCGCCAGTTCATGTATTTAGACAACTTTATCAATATTGCTCAGGGGAAAAGCCTGTCTTGGTCTAGCAGAATTCCACAGGACATTCTTTTCTTTGGTAAAGTGGGAAATTCTAGGATCTGGTAGCGCATTAATCTAATTACTAAAATGATACCACTCATACCAGCTTGGATTAGTAACTTTTCAAGTAATTTGGAAACAAACAAACAAAAAGCCCATTTAACACTAAAAGTGAAAATAATTCCAACTTTGTTTCACTTGAAGCAAGTTTCACTTGAAGCAACACAATCCTGTTGTGTTGCCGGTGTCCACCTTGTAGCTTTTTGCTAATCAACAAAGCCATCCTTTCTGTCTCACAAACTGTTCCCTGGCCATTTCACAATCTTTGTTGCAAGTATTAGGGCTTTGTGGATGATGATAAAAAGGGGATGTTTTGTTTCATTTTATCATTAGGACCTTTAAAAGAGTAGCAAGTTATTTGGCTGAAATTCCCAAAAATGTAGCTGGGAAGAACAATGTAGCCGATCAAAAGCTGAAAATTACTTTCAAGGACTCAGGAAGGGAACATGTGGTACGTGCAGCCCGGTATCTGTTAAAACAGCCACTGTGCTGAAATCCCTTTGTGGGGAAAGGTAGAAGATTTTTGCAAATGCAAGACAAAATGTTACTTCTCTGGGTATGACCACAGTAACAAGGACACAGAAAAATAGGTCAGAACCGGAGGAAAGATGGGGTTACCTGTCCTGAGAATCAAAGCCTCCTGTGGATCCTCACTCTGAGAGTGCCTGGGAATAAGAAGCTGAGTTTCATCGACAGCAGCAGGAAGCACAGAATGAGAAAAGCAGGCAGAAAGTTCTAGTAGCCTCAGAAGTTAGTTGCTTTGACCATAGGCATGATACCAGAATTTCAGAAGTGACAGAAAAAGCAGGCAGACAGATGGCAGAGATGTTTGCTGGAACCCTCAAGCCCTAAGGAAGAGTCTTGATTATGTTATCATCGCTTCTGAACACTTTAGCAACCACAGCTCAGTCTGTGAGGAAAAGCCCTGCTGGCCCTTGAGACTGGTGTGAGGGACTGTCCTGCTCTGGGAAATCCGGGAGGGCTAAATCGGAAAAGCCCAGGCGGAGTGTCCAATCTTTTGGCCTCTCTGGGCCATATTGGAAGAAGAAGAATTGTCTTGGGCCACACATAAAATACACTAACACTAATGATAGCTGATGAGCTAAAAAAATCACAAAACATCTCATAATGTTTTAAGAAAGTGTTGGACCACATTCAAAGCCATCCTGGGTCACATACGGCCCGCGGGTTGAGGGTTGCACAAGCTTGGCCTAGGGTATATTGGTGAGATGGAAGCTGTGATGGGGAATTGAAGCCCAAAGCATCATTTTTCACAGTTGTTTTGGAAGGTAACCAATTAGCATTTTCTGCGTGGTTGTTTGGGCATCACAAGAAAAGGGCTTCTGAGAAAGCCCCGGCTCCTGGGACAACGGCGCAGGTCACTCCTTCAACCTCCAGCCCCTGCAATGCACAATGAAAGAACAATCATGCTTCCTGTAGCCAATATGGAAGCATGATTGTTCCAATACCTTTATCACGGCCCATGAGTCACAGAGGGACTCGGGCCCCGTCTGGCTCCTTTTTAGAATGTGCATTCTCACAGCTCATGGGGCAGGTGCTGGTGAAACTGGCCCCTTCTCCAGGGACCACTGACACATTTCTAATACCAGGATGAAAACCAGTGCCAGGCCAGGCCATGGAGACAAGCGATTTCTCAAATGCTGGTGGCTTGCAGATATTGTGGCCTGAATCTATTTTTTTTTTTTTTTTTTTGAGACGGAGTCTCGCTCTGTCGTCCGGGCTGGAGTGCAGTGGCTCGATCTTGGCTCAATGCAACCTCCGCCTCCCAAGTTCAAGCAATTCTCCTGCCTCGGCCTCCCGAGTAGCTAGGACTACAGGCATGCACCATTACACCCGGCAAATTTTTGTATTTTTAGTAGGGATGGGGTTATGCCATGATGGCCAGGCT
>NW_022310082.1:0-1254 GCF_002776525.5 Piliocolobus tephrosceles
CAATTATATCTCTTATTAAATTATTTTATTAAAAAAAACATAAAAAACTAATATAACTAAAAAAAAAAAAAAATACAATCATATATTAATTAAAAAATTATATAAAATGCGTGTAACACGCTAAGCTATTAAAACAAAATGAATAATACTACTATTACACAATTGTGTGTAGAAAAAATAAAAATGTTTATCACATTTTTAAAAAGATGTAACACTCTGTTTTTTATATAGACATAGACTTATAAAAACAAAGTGAACGTATTCATTTTTTTTTTTATTTATTTTATATATTTTACATACGTAATAATTTAAAAAAAGAAAAAAAAAAAACACAAATGTAATTTGATACATTTTAGCTACTTATGTTAGTTATTTGTACTGTCCATTTATTTTAATTATTAAAATTGCATAGAAAATATATTAAAAGCAAATTCCAATAGATTAATGACCTAATATGATATTCCTCCAACAGAATCGTGTAATCATGCTTAAGTAACAGATTATAATAGTAATAAAACATATGAATGTACTAACAATATAAAAAACATTAAATATAAAAAAAATGACAAAAAATTTAAAAATGATGAGTATAAAGGAAAAATGTCAATTTATTTATCCGACATTAAGCAAGTATTAATCAAAATATTAGCTAACCGAAAAGAACTCCAAATAACGTTCATATTAGTTAAAAATAAAAATATACTCAAAAAAAATTTACTAGAAATTTATAATATTTTTAAACAGGTCATGTCAAGTGAACAATATTTACAAATTATGAATAAAAGTTGTAATTTATTAAAAAAAAGAAACATTATGATAATGATAACTATGCTAAAACATATTACAGTTCTATATTATATCTATGGAATACATATTTATATCTTACTAACAATAAAAAATATCTTACAAAACAGTTTATTCATTTATATCAAGATAATCATGAACAACCCAAAATCAAACAAAGTAAATCAAAATAAACAGACAAATGTTTATATATATATATATATATATATATAAACTCGTTAAAAAATAGAAAATAAAATAAATAAGCAATTTAAGATTAAGTCATTGAAACATATGATAAAAAAGAAAATAAACCCAGATGTAAAATTTTCACATAGAAAAAGTTGGAGTTAATTAGTTATGCAATATTTAATATATTATTCATTTATGTATGTTTACATGTAATTGTACCTATTGGATATGCCCCCCATCACAAGTGTATTAATAAGTCTGTTTATATGCATATGTATA
>NW_022310089.1:0-3202 GCF_002776525.5 Piliocolobus tephrosceles
GTAATGACAATAACAACAGTAATGACAATGACAACAGTAATGACAATGACAACAGTAATGACAAAAATAACAGTAATGACAAAAATAATGACATAAACTATTATAAAGAATATGAAATAAATAATAGGTATAAATACAATGGAAATAGTAATGAAGCTAATGATGATTGGGAAAATAACAAAAATAACAGTATGCCGATGTATAATACATTTTTTGGTAATAATGATCCTAGTGTACATTATACAGACAATAGTGATAAGCATAGATTTATTAGCAGTATGTGTAAACAAGAAATAAAAACAGGCACTAGTGCCAAGAGTTTTACTCATATTGACTATTACAACAAAACAAATGAACATTGGAAGAAAAAAAAAAAAAAAAAAAGATAAAGACAGGGACAGAGATAGAGATAGAGACAAAAACAGAGACAACGACTTTAACAGTGAAAATTCTAACTGGTCTAACGAAACATCAAATAGTGATATTAATGATATAAATCAAATAAATTATTCAAATGATTATGAAGAAATAAAAAACTATTTTAATGATGAAAAAAAATATAATTTATTAAATGGTCACATGTCTAGTATGACAAACGGTGAAGAAAATAATTTTCCTCAACACGTTAATGGTAATGTATACTATGACAATGAATATTATGGCAATGAATATTATGGCAATGAAATTTATGGTAATGAAATTTATGGTAATGAATATTATGATAGTACATATGATGAAAAAATTTCATTTAATAATAAATATCTTAATAATAGTGAATATAATGATAAAAAACAGTATAACTGTTGTTATAGCAATTATAATGGTAGTATCTTAAATTATCCTTATTCAATACAAAAACTAATGACAACTTTACCATCTTACAACATAAGCAACGAAAATAGTAATGAACTAAATGGATATATTAGTCCACTTAAAAATAATACACATAAAGAGGTTGATAATAAATATGTTATAAAACAGAATTATTATGATGGAGATATTAGTACAAATAGCACAGACGTAATTTTAGACCAACATACTAACATGATTAAATATTTATCTTACGATAATAAAAATTATAAAAATACTAGTAACTATAAATATATAAACAAAAATCAAAACGTCAACAGTGATATGAACGGCAACAGTAATATTAATGTTAGTTATCCAAAAGGGAAAATGTCATTATACTTACAAAATAATATTAAAAAATCAGAAAAAATTAAAGAAAAACTTAAAAAAAAATTTAAAGAAAAACTTAAAGAAAAATATAAAGAAAAATATAAAGAAAAATATAAAAATCAGATTGGTATTAACAACATTGGTTCTGATGAATATGTTACATTAGAAATGGATTATAAGCAAAGTACAAATATTATAAAAAAAATAATTAAAAATCAATGTAAACAGCTCAGTCGTGGTAGTAATGCAAGTACTAGTAGTAATAGCAGTAGAACTGATAGTAACAATGATGAAACATATAATTATACAAATAGTATACTATTACGTAATAATAAAAATAATAAAAGTGGTAAAAATAATGAAAACCATCAAAATAAGCTTTTAAAACTGACTATGCTTAATTCGAAAAATTTAGAAAAACATATATTAAGTAATCGATTAATCATATATTCACGAGATATGCCCTTAGGATTTAATGTTGATGAAATAAACCCAAATAGTATAATTTTTAATATAAACGACGAAAATGGGGGGTTTACAAATAATAACAATACCTATGCTAATGACTCCTATAGAAATGGTAATTGCAATAATACGTATAGTAATTCATATAGTAACACTTATAGTAACACATATAGTAATACATATGGTAATATATATGATAACATTCATACAAGCTTATATAATAATAACACCAACAATAAAACACATAACACATGTAACACAAGTAATGGTAACAATAGCAGTTACAAAAATAACAGTGGCAAAAATAGCAGTTACAAAAGTAACATTGTTGGTCATACTAATAATACTAACAATTACCATAATAACAGAAGCAAAAAAAATAACCTTAACAATCGCAACAAAGATATAAATAATAACGATCTAAGAAATAATAATAATAATTATATTTATTTTAAGTATGTTCATAATATGAATTCTGATGAAATTAATAATAATAATAATAATAATAATAATAATAATAATAAACAAAATTCAAATAAAACAAAAAAGGTAGCTTCATATCTTTTATCATTTGATTATAAAAAAATAATCGATGAAGTTGGTCTATTTAATAAAACATTACAACACCAAATACCAAACATACAGTATAATTTTAAAAAATACATTGATCAGCCTGTTAATGGAAATTTAGATGAATATATAAGTTTGGATGATCATATAAACTTCGACGAACGTATAAGTGAAGATGAGCATGTAAGTGAAGATGAGCATGTAAGTGATGACGGACATACAAGTAATGACGCACATACAAGTGACACCTTTAAAACATATCGTAAAAACGATGCATACAAAAAAAGTAAAAAAATAGATTTACGATATACAAAATATACAGATGATAAAAACCGATTACAAAAAAAATGTAAATATAATTGACAAACAGTATTATAAACAAGAAAATAAAAATAAACAAAAAAATAATTTATTCAAACAAGAACAAAACTATGATCATAATTTTGTTACAAATTCTAAAAAAATTAATGCTAATAAAATAAATAATAATACACATGTAAATAATGATTTGAGAGAGGTTTTATCAAATGAAGAAAGTGATAGGAATAAAGACGTTGATGTTATGGCTAAATGTAGGGGAATAAAGGTAGATAGACATACGGATTATTCTGATCCTAGTGATGGTCTTACTACTAGTTTTAATGAAAATGAAAGCAGTAAAGAAAAATATTTTTGTAAAGATAGCAACATTTTGGGTACTAACATAAAGGAAGCTAAAAACCTAAACATAACCAATCTGTTAAATACAAACACAAACGATTTCTTAATAGGACATTATACAAAAATAACTACTGATAATAATAAATATCAAGAATTTATAAAAGTCGACAAAAAAATGAATAATAAACGAAATATTATTCATCAGGTTAATAACAAAGAGGATAATAGTATAAAAAAAAAACAAATAAGAAAAAAAACACCAATAACAACATCAATATCAACAACAGCAACAACAGCAACAACAGCAACAACAGCAACAACAGCA
>NW_022310094.1:0-7957 GCF_002776525.5 Piliocolobus tephrosceles
TTCGTATAGGTGTCCTTCCTGTTTGATAGTTTTCCTTCTGACAGTCAGGACCCTTAAGGTAGGTCTGTTGGGGATTGCTTGAGGTCCACTCCAGACCCTATTTGCCTGGGTATCAGCAGCAGAGGTTGCAGAAGATAGAATATTGCTGAACAGCGAGTGTACCTGTCTGATTCTTACTTTGGAAGCTTCCTCTCAGGGGTGTACTCCACCCTGTGAGGTGTGGGGTGTCAGACTGCCCCTAGTGGGGGATGTCTCCCAGTTAGGCTACTCAGGGGTCAGTGACCCACTTGAGCAGGCAGACTGCCCCTTCTCAGATCTCAACCTCCGTGTTGGGAGATCCACTGCTCTCTTCAAAGCTGTCAGACAGAGTCGTTCGCGTTTCACAGGCTTCTGCTCCTTTAGCTGAGCCCTGTCCCCAGAGGTGCAGTCTACAGAGACAGGCAGGTTTCCTTGAGCTGCTGTGAGCTCCACCCAGTTCGAGCTTCCCAGCGGCTTTATTTACCTACTTAAGCCTCAGCCATGGCGGGCGCCCATCCCCCAGCCTCGCTGCTGCCTTGCGGTTAGATTGCCGCAGACTGCTGTGTTAGCAAGGAGAGAGGCTCCGTGGGCGTGGGACCCTCCCGGCCAGGTGTGGGATATAATCTCCGGTGTGCCGGTGTTACAGCGCAGTATTGGGGTGGGAGTTACCCGATTTTCCAGGTGTTGTGTGTCTCAGTTCCCCTGGCTAGGAAAAGGGACTCCCTTCCCCCTCGCGCTTCCCAGGTGAGGCGATGCCTCGCCCTGCTTCAGCTCTCGCTGGTCGGGCTGCAGCAGCTGACCAGCACCGATTGTCCGGCACTCCCGAGTGAGATGACCCCAGTACCTCAGTTGAAAATGCAGAAATCACCGGTCTTCTGTGTCGCTCGCGCTGGGAGATGGAGACTGAAGGTGGTCCTATTCGGCCATCTTGCTCCGCCCCCTCTCCACAAGCATTCTTATACACTAGTAACAGACAAGCAGAGAGCCAAATCAGGAATGAACTTCCATTCACAATTGCTTCAAAGAGAATAAAGTACCTAGGAATCCAACTTACAAGGGATGTAAAGGACCTCTTCAAGGAGAACTACAAACCACTGCTCAGTGAAATAAAAGAGGACACTAACAAATGGAAGAACATACCATGCTCATGGATAGGAAGAATCAATATCGTGAAAATGGCCATACCGCCCAAGGTTATTTATAGATTCAATGCCATCCCCATCAAGCTACCAACGAGTTTCTTCACAGAATTGGAAAAAACTGCTTTAAAGTTCATATGGAACCAAAAAAGAGCCCGCATTGCCAAGACAATCCTAAGTCAAAAGGACAAAGCTGGAGGCGTCACTCTACCTGACTTCAAACTATACTACAAGGCTACAGTAACCAAAACAGCATGGTACTCATACCAAAACAGAGATATAGACCAATGGAACAGAACAGAATCCTCAGAAATAATACCACACATCTACAGCCATCTGATATTTGACAAACCTGAGAGAAACAAGAAATGGGGAAAGGATTCCCTATTTAATAAATGGTGCTGGGAAAATTGGCTAGCCATGAGTAGAAAGTTGAAACTGGATCCTTTCCTTACTCCTTATATGAAGATTAATTCAAGATGGATTAGAGACTTAAATGTTAGACCTAATACCATAAAAACCCTAGAAGAAAACCTAGGTAGTACCATTCAGGACATAGGCATGGGCAAGGACTTCATGTCTAAAACACCAAAAGCAACGGCAGCAAAAGCCAAAATTGACAAATGGGATATGATTAAACTAAAGAGCTTCTGCACAGCAAAAGAAACTACCATCAGAGTGAACAGGCAACCTACAGAATGGGAGAAAATTTTTGCAATCTACTCATCTGACAAAGGGCTAATTTCCAGAATCTACAAAGAACTCAAACAAATATACAAGAAAAAAACAAACAACCCCATCCAAAAGTGGGCAAAGGATATGAACAGACATCTCAAAAGAAGACATTCATACAGCCAACAGACACATGGAAAAATGCTCATCATCACTGGCCATCAGAGAAATGCAAATCAAAACCACAATGAGATACCATCTCACACCAGTTAGAATGGCAATCATTAAAAAATCAGGAAACAACAGGTGTTGGAGAGGATGTGGAGAAATAGGAACACTTTTACACTGTTGGTGGGATTGTAAACTAGTTCAACCATTATGGAAAACAGTATGGCGATTCCTCAAGGATCTAGAACTAGATGTACCATATGACCCAGCCATCCCACTACTGGATATATACCCAAAGGATTATAAATTATGCTACTACAAAGACACATGCACACGTATGTTTATTGCGGCACTATTCACAATAGCAAAGACTTGGAATCAACCCAAATGTCCATCAGTGACAGACTGGATTAAGAAAATGTGGCACATATACACCATGGAATACTATGCAGCCATAAAAAAGGATGAGTTTGCGTCCTTTGTAGGGACATGGATGCAGCTGGAAACCATCATTCTTAGCAAACTATCACAAGAGCAGAAAACCAAACACTGCATGTTCTCACTCACAGGTGGGAACTGAACAATGAGATCACTTGGACTCGGGAAGGGGAACATCACACACTGGGGCCTATCATGGGGAGGGGGGAGGGGGGAGGGATTGCATTGGGGAGTTATACCTGATATAAATGATGAATTGATGGGTGCTGACGAGTTGATGGGTGCAGCACACCAACATGGCACATGTATACATATGTAACCTGCACGTTATGCACATGTACCCTAGAACTTAAAGTATAATAAAAATTAAAAAAATAAAATAAAAAAAAAAAGAATTGATGAAGCAGAAATGTTTGGAGTAAAGGATAAACTTTTCAGATACAGTGATTTTTTCTAGCTTCTTTTAAAATCTTGCATGTAAAATCCAGAGCCCAGTGTCTAATACATAATGACACTCAGTAAATGCTAGCTATCATTTTTAGGTAGTTGCCTCTTAGGCCAATATACGATGGTATATAACTTGGCCACTAGCACAGAGGTACTGCCAGGTCTGATTCCCATTCTTTACAGGGTGTTGGCAGGTAGCAGTTTTGGGAAATGTGTGACGTGGCAGAAACGGGTTGCCAGTAGGCAGTAAGCTGTTGCTCAAATGTTGGTCACTGTTCTATTTAACAGTAATTGATTATATTCAATATCAATTAAAAGTCATCAGTCTTGCAGGATTTTCTCAAAAAAAAAAAAAAAAAAAGAATGCTTGTGATTTTTGCACATTAATTTTGTATCCTGAGACTTTGCTGAAGTTGCTTATCAGCTTAAGGAGATTTTGGGCTGAGGCAATGGGGTTTTCTAAATATACAATCATGTCATCTGCGAACAGGGACAATTTGACTTCTTCTTTTCCTAACTGAATACCCTTGATTTCTTTCTCTTACCTGATTGCCCTAGCCAGAACTTCCAACACTATGTTGAATAGGAGTGGTGAGAGAGGGCATCCCTGTCTTGTGCCAGTTTTCAAAGGGAATTTTTCCAGTTTTTGCCCATTCAGTATGATATTGGCTGTGGGTTTGTCATAAATAGCTCTTATTATTTTGAGGTACGTTCCATCAATAACGAATTTATTGAGCATTTTTAGCATGAAGGGCTGTTGAATTTTGTCAAAAGCCTTTTCTGCATCTATTGAGATAATCATGTGGTTCTTGTCTTTGGTTCTGTTTATACACTGGATTACGTTTACTGATTTGCGAATGTTGAACCAGCCTTGCATCCCAGGGATGAAGCCCACTTGATCATGGTGGATAAGCTTTTTGATGTGCTGCTGAATCCGGTTTGCCAGTGTTTTATGGAGGATTTTTGCATCGATGTTCATCAGGGATATTGGTCTAAAATTCTTTTTGTGTTGTGTCTCTGTCAGGCTTTGGTACCAGGATGATGTTGGCTTCATAAAATGAGTTAGGGAGGATTCCCTCTTTTTCTATTGATTGGAGTAGTTTCAGAAGGAATGGTACCAACTCCTCCTTGTACCTCTGGCAGAATTCAGCTGTGAATCCATCTGGTCCTGGACTTTTTTTGGTTGGTAGGCTATTAATTATTGCCTCAATTTCAGAGCCTGCTATTGGTCTCTTCAATAATTCAACTTCTTCCTGGTTTAGTCTTGGAAGAGTGTAAGTGTCCAGGAAATTATCCATTTCTTCTAGATTTTCTAGTTGATTTGCGTAGAGGTGTTTATAGTATTCTCTGATGGTAGTTTCTATTTCTGTGGGGTCAGTGGTGATAACCCCTTTATCATTTTTTATTGAGTCTATTTGATTCCTCTCTCTTTTCTTCTTTATTAGTCTTGCTAGTGGTCTGTCAATTTTGTTGATCTTTTCAAAAAACCAACTCCTGGATTCATTGATTTTTTGGAGGGTTTTTTGTGTCTCTATCTCCTTCAGTTCTGCTCTGATCTTAGTTGTTTCTTGCCTTCTGCTAGCTTTTGAATGTGTTTGCTCTTGGCGCTCTAGTTCTTTTAATTGTGATGTTAGAGTGTCAATTTTAGATCCTTCCTGCTTTCTCTTATGGGCATTTAGTGCTATAAATTTCCCTCTACACACTGCTTTAAATGTGTCCCAGAGATTCTGGTATGTTGTATATTTGTTCTGATTGGTTTCAAAGAACATCTTTATTTCTGCCTTCATTTCATTATGTACCCAGTAGTCATTCAGGAGCAGGTTGTTCAGTTTCCATGTAGTTGAGCGGTTTTGATTGAGTTTCTTAGTCCTGAGTTCTAGTTTGATTGCACTGTGGTCTGAGAGACAGTTTGTTATAATTTCTGTTCTTTTACATTTGCTGAGGAGTGCTTTACTTCCAATTATGTGGTCAATTTTGGAATAAGTGCAATGTGGTGCTGAGAAGAATGTATATTCTGTTGATTTGGGGTGGAGAGTTCTATAGATGTCTATTAGGTCCGCTTGGTGCAGAGATGAGTTCAATTCCTGGATATCCTTGTTAACTTTCTGTCTCGTTGATCTGACTAACATTGACAGTGGAGTGTTGAAGTCTCCCATTATTATTGTATGGGAGTCTAAGTCTCTTTGTAAGTCTCTAAGGACTTGCTTTATGAATTTGGGTGCTCCTGTATTGGGTGCATATATATTTAGGATAGTTAGCTCTTCCTGTTGAATTGATCCCTTTACCATTATGTAATGGCCTTCTTTGTCTCTTTTGATCTTTGATGGTTTAAAGTCTGTTTTATCAGAGACTAGGATTGCAACCCCTGCTTTTTTTTGTTCTCCATTTGCTTGGTAGATCTTCCTCCATCCGTTTATTTTGAGCCTATGTATGTCTCTGCATGTGAGATGGGTCTCCTGAAGACAGCAGACTGATGGGTCTTGACTCTTTATCCAGTTTGCCAGTCTGTGTCTTTTAATTGGAGCATTTAGTCCATTAACATTTAAGGTTAATATTGTTATGTGTGAACTTGATCCTGCCATTATGATATTATCTGGTTATTTTGCTCATTATTTGATGCAGTTTCTTTCCTAGCCTCGATGGTCTTTACATTTTGGCATGTTTTTGCAATGGCTGGTACCGATTGTTCCTTTCCATGTTTAGGGCTTCCTTCAGGGTCTCTTGTAAGGCAGGCCTGGTGGTGACAAAGTCTCTAAGCATCTGCTTATCTGTAAAGGATTTTATTTCTCCTTCACTTATGAAACTTAGTTTGGCTGGATATGAAATTCTGGGTTTAAAATTCTTTTCTTTAAGAATGTTGAATATTGGCCCCCACTCTCTTCTGGCTTATAGAGTTTCTGCCGAGAGATCTGCTGTGAGTCTGATGGGATTCCCTTTGTGGGTAACCCGACCTTTCTCTCTGGCTGCCCTTAAGATTTTTTCCTTCATTTCAACTTTGGTGAATCTGGCAATTATGTGTCTTGGAGTTGCTCTTCTGGAGGAGTATCTTTGTGGCATTCTCTGTATTTCCTGAATTTGAATGTTGGCCTGCCCTACTAGGTTGGGGAAGTTCTCCTGGATGATATCCTGAAGAGTGTTTTCCAACTTGGTTCCATTTTCCCCCTCACTTTCAGGCACCCCAATCAGACGTAGATTTGGTCTTTTGACATAATCCCATACTTCTTGCAGGCTTTGTTCATTTCTTTTTCTTCTTTTTTCTTTTGGTTTCTCTTCTCGCTTTATTTCATTCATTTGATCCTCCATCGCTGATACTCTTTCTTCCAGTTGATCGAGTCGGTTACTGAAGCTTGTGCATTTGTCACGTATTTCTCGTGACATGGTTTTCATCTCTGTCATTTCGTTTATGACCTTCTCTGCATTAATTAGTCTAGCTGTCAATTCTTCCACTCTTTTTTCAAGATTTTTAGTTTCTTTGCGCTGGGTACGTAATTCCTCCTTTAGCTCTTAGAATTTTGATGGACTGAAGCCTTCTTCTCTCATCTCATCAAAGTCATTCTCTGACCAGCTTTGATCTGTTACTGGCGATGGGCTGCGCTCCTTTGCAGGGGGAGATGCGCTCTTATTTTTTGAATTTCCAGCTTTTCTGCCCTGCTTCTTCCCCATCTTTGTGATTTTATCTGCCTCTGGTCTTTGATGATGGTGGCGTACTGATGGGGTTTTCGTATAGGTGTCCTTCCTGTTTGATAGTTTTCCTTCTGACAGTCAGGACCCTTAAGGTAGGTCTGTTGGGGATTGCTTGAGGTCCACTCCAGACCCTATTTGCCTGGGTATCAGCAGCAGAGGTTGCAGAAGATAGAATATTGCTGAACAGCGAGTGTACCTGTCTGATTCTTACTTTGGAAGCTTCCTCTCAGGGGTGTACTCCACCCTGTGAGGTGTGGGGTGTCAGACTGCCCCTAGTGGGGGATGTCTCCCAGTTAGGCTACTCAGGGGTCAGTGACCCACTTGAGCAGGCAGACTGCCCCTTCTCAGATCTCAACCTCCGTGTTGGGAGATCCACTGCTCTCTTCAAAGCTGTCAGACAGAGTCGTTCGCGTTTCACAGGCTTCTGCTCCTTTAGCTGAGCCCTGTCCCCAGAGGTGCAGTCTACAGAGACAGGCAGGTTTCCTTGAGCTGCTGTGAGCTCCACCCAGTTCGAGCTTCCCAGCGGCTTTATTTACCTACTTAAGCCTCAGCCATGGCGGGCGCCCATCCCCCAGCCTCGCTGCTGCCTTGCGGTTAGATTGCCGCAGACTGCTGTGTTAGCAAGGAGAGAGGCTCCGTGGGCGTGGGACCCTCCCGGCCAGGTGTGGGATATAATCTCCGGTGTGCCGGTGTTACAGCGCAGTATTGGGGTGGGAGTTACCCGATTTTCCAGGTGTTGTGTGTCTCAGTTCCCCTGGCTAGGAAAAGGGACTCCCTTCCCCCTCGCGCTTCCCAGGTGAGGCGATGCCTCGCCCTGCTTCAGCTCTCGCTGGTCGGGCTGCAGCAGCTGACCAGCACCGATTGTCCGGCACTCCCGAGTGAGATGACCCCAGTACCTCAGTTGAAAATGCAGAAATCACCGGTCTTCTGTGTCGCTCGCGCTGGGAGATGGAGACTGAAGGTGGTCCTATTCGGCCATCTTGCTCCGCCCCCTCTCCACAAGCATTCTTATACACTAGTAACAGACAAGCAGAGAGCCAAATCAGGAATGAACTTCCATTCACAATTGCTTCAAAGAGAATAAAGTACCTAGGAATCCAACTTACAAGGGATGTAAAGGACCTCTTCAAGGAGAACTACAAACCACTGCTCAGTGAAATAAAAGAGGACACTAACAAATGGAAGAACATACCATGCTCATGGATAGGAAGAATCAATATCGTGAAAATGGCCATACCGCCCAAGGTTATTTATAGATTCAATGCCATCCCCATCAAGCTACCAACGAGTTTCTTCACAGAATTGGAAAAAACTGCTTTAAAGTTCATATGGAACCAAAAAAGAGCCCGCATTGCCAAGACAATCCTAAGTCAAAAGGACAAAGCTGGAGG
>NW_022310096.1:0-2631 GCF_002776525.5 Piliocolobus tephrosceles
GGAAAGAAAACCAGAAAATTCACAAACACATGTAAATTAAACAACAAACTCTTACACAGAAAAACAAAAAAAGGTCAAAGAGGTAATCACATATTAAATAAGTCAATTTTTCAAAATGAATAAAAATGATAACAAAACATACCACAATTTAAGGAACGCAGCTAAGAAAGTGCACAGAAAAAAATTTATAGCTATAAATGCCTGCATTGAAAAAGAAATCAGATCCAAAAGCAATAGCCTAGTTCTACATTCTGAGGAATTAGAAAAAGAGGCATAAACAAGCCACAAGGTAGCAGGAGAAAGGAAATAATAAACAATACAACAAAGATAAATTAAATAGAATATAGAAAAATAATAGGGAGAATCAAGAAAACCAAAATTTGATTATTTTAAAAGATTAATACAATTAACAAACTTTTAGCTAGGGTAACAAACAAAAGAGAGAGAAGACACAAATAAATCAGAAATGAAAGTGGAAATATTATTGACCTTAAAGTTATAAAAATTATGACACTACGATAAAAATTGTATGCTAACAAATTATATAACCTAAATGAAATGGACACATTTCTAGACATATAAATTACTTAAATTCACCCAAGAGGAATTAGAAAATCACAACAGATCTATGATAAGCAAATAGATTTAATTACTAATTAAAAGCCTCTCAACAACAACAAAAAATCAGATAGCTTCACTGTTACATTTTATCAATCATTCCAAATATTTAATAAAAAATGAACAGCAATCCTTCTGAAAAGCTTAAAATTACAGAAGAGGAAGAAAAATTTTCCAACTCATTACTATTAGCCTAACGTTAGCCTGATATTGAAGCCAGATAGGACCTCACAAGAAAATGACTGGACAATATTCTTTATGAATGTAGATACAAAAGCCCTGAATGAAATACTGTCAACCTGGATCCAACAGTATAGTAAAAGGATTATACACCATGACCTAGTGGGATTTATTCCAAGATTCAAGGATTAGTCAATATAAGAACATCAATGTAATACACTACTTTAATAGAATGAAGGGGAAAAGAAAACATAAATGAACAAAATACGATCAACTCAATTGACAAGACACAGCTGCCAAAATTCAATACCTTTCCATGATAAAAACACCCGGAAAACTAGAAATGGAAGGGAACTTCCTTTATATGTTAAAGGACATTTTTTTCTTTCATCTTTTTAGTTCTAGAAACTGGGCTTCCTCTCTCTCTTTCTTTTATTTATTCATTTATTTTTGAGTTCACCTATATATTTATTCTTGTTAAACTTCAATAAATTTGAAAGTATACAATAACAGCCCTTCATGCTAAAAACTCTCAATAAATTCGGTATTGATGGAACGTATCTCAAAATAATAAGAGCTATTTATGACAAACCCACAGCCAATATCACATTGAATGGGCAAAAACTGGAAGCATTCCCTTTGAAAACTGGCACAAGACAGGGATGCCCTCTCTCACCACTCCTATTCAACACAGTGTTGGAAGTTCTGGCTAGAGCAATCAGGCAGGAGAAAGAAATCAAGGGTATTCAGTTAGGAAAAGAAGAAGTCAAATTGTCCCTGTTTGCAGATGACATGATTGTATATTTAGAAAACCCGATTGTCTCAGCCCAAAATCTCCTTAAGCTGATAAGAAACTTCAGCAAAATCTCAGGATACAAAATCAATATGCAAAAATCACAAACATTCTTACACACCAGTAACAGACAAACAGAGAGCTAAATCGTGAATGAACTCCTCTTTACAATAGCCTCAAAGAGAATAAAATACCTAGGAATCCAACTTACAAGGGATGTAAAGGACCTCTTCAAGGAGAACTACAAACCACTGCTCAGTGAAATCAAAGAGGACACAAACAAATGGAAGAACATACCATGCTCATGGATAGGAAGAATCAATATCGTGAAAATGGCCGTACTGCCCAAGGTTATTTATAGATTCAATGCCATCCCCATCAAGCTACCAATGAGTTTCTTCACAGAATTGGAAAAAACTGCTTTAAAGTTCATAAGGAACCAAAAAAGAGCCTGCATTGCCAAGATAATCCTAAGTTAAAAGGACAAAGCTGGAGGCATCACGCTACCTGACTTCAAACTATACTACAAGGCTACAGTAACCAAAACAGCATGGTACTGGTACCAAAACAGAGATATAGACCAATGGAACAGAACGGAGCCCTCAGAAATAATACCACACATCTACAGCCATCTGATCTTTGACAAACCTGAGAGAAACAAGAAATGGGAAAAGGATTCCCTATTTAATAAATGGTGCTGGGAAAATTGGCTAGCCATAAGTACAAAGCTGAAACTGGATCCTTTCCTTACTCCTTATACAAAGATTAATTCAAGATGGATTAGAGACTTAAATGTTAGACCTACTACCATAAAAACCCTAGAAGAAAATCTAGGTAGTACCATTCAGGACATAGGCATGGGCAAGGACTTCATGTCTAAAACACCAAAAGCAACGGCAGCAAAAGCCAAAATTGACAAATGGGATCTAATTAAACTAACGAGCTTCTGCACAGCAAAAGAAACTACCATCAGAGTGAACAGGCAACCTACAGAATGGGAGAAAATTTTTGCAATCTACTCATCTGACAATGGGCTAATT
>NW_022310097.1:0-1436 GCF_002776525.5 Piliocolobus tephrosceles
AGGAGGAATTACGTACCCAGCGCAAAGAAACTAAAAATCTTGAAAAAAGAGTGGAAGAATTGACAGCTAGACTAATTAATGCAGAGAAGGTCATAAACGAAATGACAGAGATGAAAACCATGACACGAGAAATACGTGACAAATGCACAAGCTTCAGCAACCGACTCGATCAACTGGAAGAAAGAGTATCAGCGATGGAGGATCAAATGAATGAAATGAAGCGAGAAGAGAAACCAAAAGAAAAAAGAAGAAAAAGAAATGAACAAAGCCTGCAAGAAGTATGGGATTATGTCAAAAGACCAAATCTACGTCTGATTGGGGTGCCTGAAAGTGAGGGGGAAAATGGAACCAAATTGGAAAACACTCTTCAGGATATCATCCAGGAGAACTTCCCCATCCTAGCAGGGCAGGCCAACATTCAAATTGAGGAAATACAGGGAACGCCACAAAGATACTCCTCCAGAAGAGCAACTCCAAGACACATAATTGCCAGATTCACCAAAGTTGAAATGAAGGAAAAAATCTTAAGGGCAGCCAGAGAGAAAGGTTGGGTTACCCACAAAGGGAAGCCCATCAGACTGACAGCAGATCTCTCGGCAGAAACTCTACAAGCCAGAAGAGAGTGGGGGCCAATATTCAACGTTCTTAAAGAAAAGAATTTTAAACCCAGAATTTCATATCCAGCCAAACTAAGTTTCATCAGTGAAGGAGAAATAAAATTCTTTACAGATAAGCAAATGCTTAGAGATTTTGTCACCACCAGGCCTGCCTTACAAGAAACCCTGAAGGAAGCCCTAAACATGGAAAGGAACAACCGGTACCAGCCATTGCAAAAACATGCCAAAATGTAAAGACCATCGAGCCTAGGAAGAAACTGCATCAACTAATGAGCAAAATAACCAGTTAATATCATAATGGCAGGATCAAGATCACACATAACAATATTAACCTTAAATGTAAATGGACTAAAAGCTCCAATTAAAAGACACAGACTGGCAAACTGGATAAAGAGTCAAGACCCATCAGTCTGCTGTCTTCAGGAGACCCATCTCACATGCAGAGACATACATAGGCTCAAAATAAAAGGATGGAGGAAGATCTACCAAGCAAATGGAGAACAAAAAAAAGCAGGGGTTGCAATCCTAGTCTCTGATAAAACAGACTTTAAACCATCAAAGATCAAAAGAGACAAAGAAGGCCATTACATAATGGTAAAGGGATCAATCCAACAGGAAGAGCTAACTATCCTAAATATATATGCACCTAATACAGGAGCACCCAGATTCATAAAGCAAGTCCTTAGAGACTTACAAAGAGACTTAGACTCCCATACAATAATAATGGGAGACTTCAACACTCCACTGTCAACATTAGACAGATCAACGAGACAGAAAGTTAACAAGGATATCCAGGAATTGAACTCATCTCTGCACCAA
>NW_022310099.1:0-1144 GCF_002776525.5 Piliocolobus tephrosceles
CTACTGGTGCTACTGGTACTACTGGTGCTACTGGTGCTACTGGTACTACTGGTGCTACTGGTGCTACTGGTACTACTGGTGCTACTGGTACTACTGGTGCTACTGGTGCTACTGGTACTACTGGTGCTACTGGTGCTACTGGTACTACTGGTGCTACTGGTACTACTGGTGCTACTGGTGCTACTGGTACTACTGGTGCTACTGGTGCTACTGGTACTACTGGTGCTACTGGTACTACTATTGGAACAGATAACATAGGCAACACCGATGATACATTAAACGAATCCCAACAACATTCAACAGAAACAAATTATATTAACAAATCTGTAACAAATTTAAACGATGATATTAACCAGGGTTACACATCGCGTAAATATTCTTACCTAGATAAAAAAAAAAACAAACTAATAAAAAATTCTAAATACAACTTTTTATTACAATCATTTAGTACTGCATATATACATAGCGAAACAGAAAATGAGTTATACTATGATGAATATAACTTCATAGAATCTAAGGATTATGGCAGTTTTTTAAAATCACGTGATTCAACGAATGACGATACACAACAAGACAATTTTGGTTATACATCATTAAATGATGCCTTGATTTTGTCAATCAAAGCGATAGCAGCTGGTATGCAAAACACGGGCTAGGCTAATTATGTTATTTTGTGCATAGGTCATATGAGTAATGCGCGTTTGTTTATATTTATATGTATTTGCATGTATTTACATGTATTTTTTTTTTTTTTTTTTTTACGTATTTTGAAGTATGAATCCTTTTGATGATATTCTTTCTTTTTTATAATTTTTGCTTTTGCTTCAGCCTCATTTTCATTTATTTTATTTTACTTTTGGTATTGTCATATTTATAAATATGTACATATTCATGCACATACATGTACTTTTAACAAACTGGTTATTCTTTAAAACATAATTTTTCCCAAACTTGTATTTTCCTTTTTTTTTTTTGTTGTTGTACCATGTTCATATGAGATGTTACCCTTAAATGTTGTTCGTAAATGTTATTTTTAAATGCAATTATATTATATACATTGTGCATACCTTAATGATACTACAATGTAAATAAAAAAAAAAAAAAAAAAATTACATTGTTGTTAAATAATATCTACCTATATGTT